>NW_021636126.1:0-251127 GCF_004799145.2 Neltuma alba | reverse complement strand
TAGCCATTGGTTCCTTTTCCATGGTCTTTATGAGAAGCCAGTAGCCGTGGGGAGTTTGAGACAGATTTGTTTATGTTTGTCAAGGTTATCATTTTTACCTTCCAACCCTCTTTCTCATGATGATTCTCAAGATCTATTCTTTTCGTTTTTCTCAAAATTTTAATTGGACAGACTGTGGGCAGATCTCACTGTGTTTATGAACAGTCATTCACAGGGGGATTTTCTATTTTTAACAGGAGGCTATTAAAGCTCTTCAATCGGTAAGCCGGCTTAGATCTATGGTTGCAATATTTTTCATTTGTTTCTCTCTCTTCTAGCCGAGTAAAATGTTGGCGGTGATTCGGTGAATAACTCAAGAGTAAAAGTCTGAATGTGTTGGTTTGTGTAAGGGAAGAACAATGGGGGAAGAGTCCATTGCTCAACTAAGATACTTTGCTCAAGGATGAGGGTATTCATAATGTTTGATTCTTCACATTTCTATGACTTCGATTTTGTTGAAGATACATATCTATGTTTGGTATTAGAAATTATTCCCATTGATTCTAAAGCTCATTCTTGATGGCTCCATATATTAATTTCGTTGGGTTGGTTTGTCCGTATGATTTTAGCATGGTGAGGGTGTTCTGGAAAACTTAGTATGACTTATAGGGAATGTATTAGTATCATTTAACAGTAATTTGTCTATTTCCATGGGGTTTTAATAGAAACCTTTGATCTCTTTTATGGAGTTGAAGTTGTGGAGGTAAATGCTTTCTTCCAAAATGTATTTTAGTATGTACAATTTCTTTCCTTTTCATTTTATGTAGTTTTGAGTTTGTTTTTCTACTGCACTTCAGGTAAGAAACTCAATGCTTTGACCACATTTTCATAATATAAGATGTCATTGTTAAACTTGCTATTACTTTCCATCAATAATACGCTGATATCATGCAATAATACTTGGTATGTATGAAAAAGTGTTTATTTCCTTTTATTTTCAAGATTTTGGAGAAATTTTTTAAAAAATGATTGCAAAGTCTTTAACCATTTTACGGGTTTTTGGGTTCTAATGTAAACTTGTATGCAGTTTAATTGTGGATGTGAGAATTGATAAAAGGCAGTTACCTTTTGACAAATCTTCTCAGGAAATTATTTATGTTTAAATGTAAGTCTGCTCTCTTCTCTTCTTTTAGGGCTTGTGTCATGGTTTATGATTGGAATTTATGTTATTGGTGGTCAGGAAGGTGATTTTATGGCCAAACTTGGCCCACCTATCTTCAAGTGTTCATGCATACTAGAGGTAAGCTGTGGGCAAAACCCTCTGTTTTTTCCTCCCCATTTGATCTTATGGTGATAATTGGTAAACCCAGTGCATGCATTGGTTTGTTTTTTCTCTTCTCCAGAGAGAATGGATACTATACATGATTGACCTCCTTGTAATGTTTAACCATTATAAATTGCAATTAACCACATTTCCATCCATTCCAAAGTTTGGCTCACTGATTCATTTTATACTGCTAGCTTAGGCGGTGAATACTGATTTTTACATGCTGGATGATGAGACAAAGTGGAAAGTGATGCCTCCCATGCCAAAATAGAACTCACACATTGAATTTGCTTGGGTGCTTGTGAACAATCCTATAGTTATTGTTGGAGGCACAACAGACCAAAAAGATTGTTTGAAAAGGAGAAGCAATGCAGTTTAACTTGAATACTCTGGTATTGACTGCTCTCTTATAGAGCACTTTGGAAATATATTTAGTGTCTGCGTATGTGTTAATATTTGTTACGAATGTATATATTCCTTCATCTATTTAGTGCTCATTTTAGTATTTTTTGGGTATCTTCATCTGGCACTAGGATCTAGCTTGCAAGGGGGAGACCAACATGCTCCGTTGTCAACTTTTGTTTAAATAAACTAGGATGTACTTATTACAGTCCCTGTTTTGTTTAAATATAGTTTTAGGACACCTGTACTTTTTTTGAGTTTATATTCTGCGGGGAGAGATAGAAACCACAGACTCTAATTGCAAGTTAGAGAGCATCATACTCTGTTGTTAGTTTTTGTTTAATTGCATTGTTTTGTCAGTTTTGCAGACGCAGTCAGTGATTGGGAAGTTAACTTACCGTGTGAAAAGCACTTTAGTTGGATTTTGGAATGGATGACTATACTTCACTTTCGGACAGCAAGACAAGGCGCCAGATGATCCCTCTCCTAAAAAGGTCATTGGAGAAATATGGAGAATAAAGTTGAAATTGACTCTTGAGCATTTGTGATTGATTATCGAATCTTTTTTCACTTTTATGCATTGTCCTGGCTGTGTAGCCTATGCTTTCTCCTAACAAAAAGGAAGTGAAGCACTTATTCTTTTTGGCATTTGAATGTTTATTTATCGGTGTATTCTCAGTTCATTTCCTTATATTTTAGTTTACTACTGTTTATCCCCAGGAAACATGAATAATTTTTTGAATATGATCTCTTGCTTATGTCCATTTGAAATGATGGTGGGTAGCAGATATATGCTTGGGTTAGGTATGTATGATTGTTATTTTAATGATTAATTTTTGAAAAGTTAAAAAGTTAATTAGTTGTTTACTTATCTCAGTGATCAGATTTTCATTATTATCAAAGCTTGACAAGTTTAAAAACATTCAATTAACTCTACTCTTCAGTACAAATTCAGTCAGCTAAAGTTGTAAAGGATAGCTTGATATGTGGAGTAATAGTTTCATGATATATTTGGTTCGATGTTAAAAATGATCATAATTATAGTTTGATAGTTTTAAGTGTAAAACTAAATATGCACTTTATTCTATATGGTGGAGGTACAGACATTCATGATATTATAAAATCTGAAGTATTTACTTGTGATTTAAATTTTAAAATCTTGCTTGCAGCATGGACATGATTCCGGTTCCCCCCCTCTTCCAATGCCTATCTAAGCTTCTGTCATGCATATATCATCTGCAGCTTTTTTCTTGTGTATCGAGTTGGTGGTGAAGGACTCGTAATTGATATATACAGGTTGCCCAGAAAAGCTATGCTATATCTTCCATAGGTTTGAGTAGCCATGATTTCAAAAGATGTTTCTTGTGTTTGTAGGCATTTCTGAACCCTCCTTTTTCCAACGTTGTTTGTCCATCATCTTCTCTTAGAGAAGATGCATTTTGATAATTTCTCTATTGATGATGCAGAGGCCGCATAAAAAAAATATATATTTGGTTAGAAGCTTTCCTTTCCAAGATATTTTGAAGGACTCATGCAAAATATTTCTGGGTTAGTCATTTGGTGATATGTGACTTTGTTGCCGATTTTGTTTTATATATTCTTGCCTAACCGTCTTGGAGATATAAGTTTGACTCTGCAGACAAAACACGAAGGATAAAGTCATGTGCTGTGTGCAGTTTGGAGATGCAACATTTAGGAGGAAACCGTGGGTCCATGTGTAACATAATATGAAAGATGGATATGTCCTTACTTTGCAGAAGTTCTGTAACAGAAAGCTAATTTGGAATATAAATGTCACATGAAGAATAACAATTTAGTGGTTAGTATGAATAACAACCCCATTTTACTTTTACCGTTGTGCATTTGGATTTGAGGCGGGAGGATGGACACGAAAAAAAATTAATAATCAGTTAATTGAATGTAGATTATAATTCTGAATTAATGACATATTATCAATAAAAAAATTACAGTATAAAATTAAATTAATATTCTCCTCCTTTCTTGCTTTCATATGTAACAAAATGAATCCTAATTCTTATCCAATTGTCCAACTTTCCAATGAACATATACATGATCCTGTTAATAATGCAACTAAGCCTAATAGATTTTTAGAGGACTTGCGTGGCTCAATGTCAATCAAATACATTTTGAAAAGAAATGCAAGACTAAATGTGGTGGCATATGTCCATAACAGAACACAGTGCATGCGCATTAATTCAATCAGCATTATATTTATTTATATAACAGCATAAAAGATTTTAGCTCAACTATATTTGTATATATTTTTAAATGGACAATACTTATATTAAATTACTTATATGTTATATCAAGTTATTAATCATATATGATCAGGTATCTTATTTTTGAGATATTAACATTTAATAGCATTTAATTATAAATTCAAATGAAACAAAAATAATTACATAACTTTGTTTTCTTAGAGAACTTGACATAATAAAAATAAGAGACTTGACCTAAAATTTTCCTTTTTCAAATCACCCATCACTATCCAAAGCTCCTTTCTAACAAGACAGTACCGGCTGCAGCATCGATGACCTCTCAATATGTTGAAATGTGAGTTTAAAATATATGTAACTTATGAAAAGGTATGTAACTTTATAAACTTATAAAATACGGAATCCATAGTAGGTCTTATTTATTGTGATGTTTTATTGTCGAATACATTTCAATTGCATGAAATTGTAAATTGTATGCTCCCCGTGCATCGCACGGGGAAACACAATCTAGTTTAATTAAGAAATAAATTATATATCAATAAATTAATACAATTTCTATATAAATTAAATACTGATCAAAACTTTAAAAAGTTAAATAAATACTTACCGACAAATTCCACCTCATAACCAGCCTGACGTCTCGGAGCAGGACGCTGCGCAGCCTGGGGATACTCATTCCCCTGATCCTGCTCCTCCTCCTCCTCCTCGTCAGCAGCATCAGCATCAGCATGGGGTTGCTCATCCCCAGTAAAATGAGCCTCCTCAGTCCGCTCAACATCATCCTGCTCCATAAAACTGAGGATATCCTCCTCGCTGAGATCGTAGTCATGAATGCTGGGGAATGGCTCACCAGCATCATGATGAACCTCACTGGGTCCAGCTCTCTCAGGATCAACTGGGTCTTTCCCGTGTCGACGAGTCATCCTAATAACAACAAATAGTAATTATTTATAAATGAAATAAAAAGAAAAATTATTTATAAACTACAACATAATAAAATAAAAAATAAAACATAAAATAAAAATTATTTATCAATAAATTACTATTTTTACCTGAAAATAAGGATCTGCAACTGAATCAGAACTCGAATATGTTTGTGGAGAAAATTCAGCAGAGCTTCGCTTCCAGAACGATTGAAGAAGTGAGAGTGTGGGGGAGTATATATAGACCGAGAATTCCTAGCGGTTCGGTCCAAACCGCTAGAAATTTCTAGCGGTTTTGGGCCGAACCGCTAGGAATTCCCAACGGTCACATGTGCCTCGGGAATTGGCTAGCGGTTCGGTCCAAACCGCTAGCAATTCCTAGCGGTTCGGCGCAGAACCGCTAGAAATTCTGGCGGTTCGGCGCAGAACCGCTAGAAATTCTGGCGGTTCGGCGCAGAACCGCTAGAAATTCTGGCGGTTCGGCGCAGAACCGCTAGAAATTCTGGCGGTTCGGCGCAGAACCGCTAGAAATTTCTAGCGGTTCATGCATCAACCGCTAGAATTTTTCGGTGTCTAGCGGTTTATTGGCCTGAACCGCTAGAAAGTAAACGCTGCAAATTTGGCGCCAAGTTCCCGCCAAAGCCCGGGGAATTTTCTAGCTCTAATTTTCTAGCAGTTAGGTGGTAACCGCTAGAAATGTGCGGGCAATGGTCAAACCGTCTGAATTTTGCAGCGGTTTTTATAGAAACCGCTAGAAATATTTGGAATTTCTAGCGGTTTTGTTGAACCGCTAGAAATGTTCCGCTGCTACTTCAAGATTTTCTTGTAGTGTAAACGTGTTTAGGTATTCTTGTGGATGGCTATGAGTGGGGGCCTCCTTGCCTCTATTAAAAGAGAAACAATACTTGGTACTTCTCCAATGTGTAGGGTCTGCAATAGAGCTGAGGAAGATGTTTTGCATATCTTATGTGATTGTGATGTGGCCTCAAAGATTTGGAAGTAGTTAGTAGGGAGGAAAGCTTGGGTGAATTTTTTCTCTCTTCCTTTGCACAAGTGGTTTATACAGAATCTTCTAAGAAACGAGGGTGGTAGTGTGATTGGCACCTCAAGTTTGTTGTTTGCTATTGGTTTCTTTGGTGCTGGGGAATAATACTTTGTTTGGAGAAGAAAGATAGAGGACAGGGGATCTAAATATGGTTGTGAGAAATTACGAGAAGGAAAATGCAGAAGGCTTTAAAGTGGAGGACTCAGGTAGGATGGACATCATAATTAATACTAGGTGGGACATACCAGATGAAGGATGGATCAAATTAAACATTGATGTCGCTATAGAAAAGAGAACAATGGTCATAAGTAGAGCAGGAAAATGTGTTGAGCTTGTTTACGCTTGAAAATTGTGAGGACCGAGTTTGGAATTTTTCTCTATAAATGAAAAACAGACTTAAAAAGGCTAGCCTTATAAGGCCAAGGGTTTAAATTGGCCGGCCCGTTTAGGCTTTTTTATAATTTTTTTTCAAATTTTTTTTGTAATTCTAATATTATTAATTTTTTTTTACATTGCTAATGATATTTTGAATACTTAGTTATTATTATCATTTTGAAATTAAATTTCACAGAATGGCTTGATTTATTTGGTTTAAGACAATAGTTTTTCCAATTAAATTTTAAAACATGGGTTAATTTAGATATTAATAATGATTTGATTTATATGATATGTGTTGATATTTTTAAATTATATATATTTGATAAGAGAGTATTTTTATACTTATATAATTTGTAATCCTATAATTTGAATTAGAAATTTATGAATTTCAACAACAGTACTTCTCAAATTAAAGTAAAATAATAGTTAGACTATAAAATTTAAAAGTAAAATTTCTATAAAGAAGAAAAACTTGATTTTTTGCTACAAAATAAGAGCAATTGATTATAAGGATGATAATGTTTCAAAAAATTAATGATAGTATTTGTCTATTACACATTTGTACTATTGATGCATGGAACTTTTGAATATTGTTGTCTTATTGATGGATATTTTAGATATTTTTGGATGTTGATAGATATTTAGATATGATGATATTTTGTATTTGTGACTTTATTTTATTCATATTTATATCTTTTATTAATAATTTTATTGGTTTGTTTTTATTTTTTGATAAAAAAAAGTGAGAAATATGAGAAATATAAAAAATAATATTTTTTCTTAAACAGGCTAAAAACCCGAGGGTCGATCTGAATCCGTTAGTTTAAGGACCAGATCTAACAAATTGGAGTATTTTTTAAATTTTAGTCTTATAGGGTTAGCCTTTTTAAACAAGGCCAGACCTGCCGATATTCCCATCTCTAGTCACAGGTTGTGGAGCGGTTTTCTAGAATCATGGGGGTCGATGGTTGGGTGGTTTCTTAAGAAGAGTAGGACGAACTTGTGTATAGGAGGCTGAGGAATGGGGCTTGTTGAGTGGGCCATGCTTTTGCAAAATATCCAAGGGACACCTGTGGTTATTGAGTCTAACTCAAAGTCCGTGATTAATAAACTCGATGGTCTTCTGAAAGGGAGGGAGGGGAATAGCAGATTGTTGAACCAACCAAGACCTTGCTTTCTGGAAGATGGGAGGTTAAACTTCGACATGTTTTAGGAGAAAGCAATGAGGCAGCAGATTGGCCAGCAAAGTAGAGCTTCCTTCAAACAAATGTCATCCAAGTATTGTTTGAGCCACTGAGGGTTTAAGCAGTTTGTTGCATAAGGACAATTCAGGCATTGCCAAGCCTAGAAGCATTCTGTTTTAGTTAGTGTTCGAGCTTTTGCCCCATTTTGTAATATTACACATCACCTTCTTAAATATTATCTCTCCTCCTCCTCTCATTTAACTATTTTTTTTCAAATTAAATATCTAACTCTTATAATAAGAACTGAGGGTGGTATTATTTTTCAGTATTTAGGACGAGAGAGTATAAGAAAGAGAATGGGTAGGAAAAAGAAGTGAGAGAAAATTGCTTGATTAATACAATAATATAACATATAATGAATGGAAGTAAAAATTTAAAAAAAGTTTGTTAAAATTTCAAATATCCTTTAAAATTCATATAAGGCTAAAGTATACTTTAGATCCTTTAATTTTATATAACTTTACATAACGTTTTATTTTGGTTTTTAAATTTTAAAAAGTAAACTTTTAATCCTCTCACCCTAAAATCATTAACAGAAAAGATGATATTGAGCGCTTAAATATTAATAAAACATCACTAAATACTATAATATTAGGTTTAATTTTTAAAACAATCCTGATTGTTACAAAACAATTATCATTTAAGACTAATCATTTTAGGGTTTAAGCACTAAATATACTTTTTAAAGTTAAGGGACTAAAGTGAAACCTTACATAAAATTAAAGGATAAAAAAAATACTTTAGCCAAATTAAAGAGATTCCAACGCATCAAATCCATTACATGTTATTAAAAACTTAACAAAATCATTTCAAGCGCTCAATCGGACAACATGGCCTTAAAACAGTTTAGTCGGTACCGGTTCACCCAAAACTCGTTATTTACAAACATAGGAAAGGGTAAGGCTTCAATTGGGTAACAGTCTCAGGACATTTCCTGAAGTATTAACTCCTCCAAAGACAAGATTTTCAATGGTTCCCAAACTTCCAAAATCAAACTTCTTTTTTTTTGGTCCAAAAAATCAAACTTCATCTTTATACAAATATGACACAAGTGATAAAGGTTATCCCAAAACAATGAATCATTTCGTTAAAAAAAAAAGGAATTAATCGTTTCCAAATCATAATTTATAAATTAATTATATTTCAATTATACATTGGAGCCAACTATGAACGTCTAATCGATCCAATGGTTCCCAAATTGGGCCGAAAATGGTTACCCTAAAAATATACTTTTTTAAAATCATCATATATCCACTGGGTATCCTATTTCCCCCAACTAGGTGGGCAACATATAGATTCTTTACTCCGGTCAAAAAAAAAAACATATAGATTCTTTACAAACGTGTTGCGTACAGTTACTTCCTCAGTATCTCTACCTCACGAGCTTGCGTAAAGCACGGCATATATTCCTTTTCAAAAGCTGACCCAAAAAGGACACAATAGTAACTCTGATTCTTGATATAAGAGTTATATAATTAATTTTAAGATATTAAAAAGCTAATTAAATTAGCTATATACTAAACATCGCATTGAATTAAACTACCTCTTAATGAAAATCCCATTAATATGCACAATCACTAGGGATATATACTTTGAGAAAAAAAGTTATAAGTTTAGGAGACAAAGTATATTGAGATCTTATAGTTAAAGCTAATCAATTCAAACCTTGCTAGCTCCTATATTAAAAACAAAAGATAGCATATATAAAGATATCTAGAAGACTTCCTCCTTTCACAATATAATATCTCTCGTCGCTCTTCTTTTTTTTTCATCATACACTATGATTGACACGGTATAGTTGAAGTGCATTCTGGTGCAAGGGAGACGATGATACCACGGTTGTTTGGTCTTGTGATGGTGGAAATGGCGTTGGTCATTACGATGTCGTTTGGTAGTTCAATCAGGAAAGTGGTGGTGCATGGGCTTGACTTCTTGAAGCAGGGAAGAGGGCCGTTGGTCACCAAGACGGCGGCTGCTGCCATGCTTGCGGTGTTTGGCTGGAGGCTTTATACCGTAACCAACATTCAAAAGCTTGTTCACGAAACTGCTGTTCTTAGCCTTATTGATGAAGTTCTCAAAGCTCAACTTCTCTTGGAAGCTTCTCTCATGGGTAAGCAAATTGCCTTTGTTTGTCTAAGTTTTTCTGCCCACATAACAATATTTTTCTGGCTCTAAATATAAGAATTAAATTAATAATTTATACAAATTAATTTAAAACATATATGTGTTGATTTTTTCTAAAATATTTTTTTAATAATTTGTATTAAAACTACTATTTCGTGGAATCCTTAATATATATAATTAACAGAGATAAATTAAAAAATTATAAATTTAAAAGACAAAGTAAATCTATTTCTCATATTTATGACCAAAATAGATCTTATAACTGCCTCTTGCGTATTAGGGCTGGAGGGAGTTTACGGTTTATAAAACTTTCAGAGTTCTTTATAATTTTTTTTAAAAAAAATGTGTAGTTTAATTAAAACTCATGAGAGGTTTGTATATTTTACTTTTCATGTCTTTGTAAACAATTTTTCTTAAGTTTTGAAAATAACGTGGATGTTTATGCAATTTTGATATAATCAATATTCAAAAAGAGAGTCAATCCTACTATAATTTCCTTTTTCATTTTTAAAAAATTATTAAGTTTCAGAATTTTAAAAGAAACGCGTACATAAAAAAAACAGCCAAACACAACTCTATAAATCACACATACACAATTTTTTTTTTTTAATTTCAAAATTTAAAAGGTAAATCATGTGCTTCAAAAAGACATGATTTATGATTAAATGGTCAATTTTATGATTATCATTCCTTCATATATGTCATATCTATACATAAGCCTGTTGAACTTGCAAATATACAAGGGCTATCAATTTTGCAGGGTTCTCCCTTTTCCTTGGATTCATGATTGAACGATTTCATTACCATATAAATAAGGAAGATTACTTTATCCCAAAAAAAAAAAAAAAGAAGAAGGGAGATTACTGCTCTGTGGAGAAGCTTGGAAATAGATATGCTAAGGTTGAAGTTGAACCACGGCGGCCGGCGCCTGAGCCTGCTACTGTTACGCCACACTTTTGTAATAAAAGCATTAATGTAGAAATTTAGCTGTTACTTCATCATTAATGCAAGATTGCAGACCAAAAAAAAAAAGTGAGGAACGTATAGTAAATGTGTCCTTGCAATCGTGTGAGATATAATTATTTTATCTTACAAAAATGATTATTTTATGATTAAATTATGTTTCATTATTTTATGATAAAAAATAATATTAATGTTAATAATAGTATAAAATATGACATTGACCGGCCAAAAATAAAAATAAAAAGCAAGATAATGAAAAGTTCATAATTTTTTCAGTCATAAAATTGATCAATAATTAAGCTGACACCAAATATTGCATACAATAAAATTAGAAAAATAAAAATGATTATTGTACTAGAAACTTGAAAAGATACATAGAAGGAAAATATATATAGTGATAACGTTAATTAAATTATATATAGCGATAATGTTAATTATATTAAGTCATAAAATTTATGACATGTAAAAATATTTTATTTGATAATTACTTGACTTAGTGATTTTAATAAACATCAGCAATCGAAAGAATTTACTTTTACATGGTGAATGATAATAATGATTAAAAAACTATAAAAATCCACACTATTTACCAGCCATGCATAAGATAATATTACCCCTGGTTCTAACTATAAAATTCATTTTATAGTCTAATCTGCACTGTAAAGTAGATTTTATATTTAAAATCAAGGATAGAAGTTCAATGAAAAGGAGATTTTTATATTTTTTCTCAATGACAACCAATATTTACAGCAGACATAATACGTGAATTTATCTAAATATATGAAAAATTTTGTAAGTCAAATCTAAATAACGTGAAAATATGAAATATGTAACTTCATAATCAAAATGAATGTAACTTTTACCACAAGAAATCCTCCTGATGGATGATAAATATTCTCCAACTTCCAAAGTAGATAAAGCTGTGCGAAATTACACATCCCTTAAACTTTGTGTTTCATTTACAAAAACCTTCTCGGACTTTAAAACTTTACAACAGATTCCCCCAGATTCTTATATTTTTTTATGAAACAGTAATTACGCATTAGTTAATTAAGAAAGTAGTAATTAACAAAGGAACTGATTTCCCATCAAAATATATATATAAAACTCTCGTACTAATAGTTTTGTTCATTATTTATCTTTGTGTGGGCGTGCACTATAACATTTAGGAAGCTTATATGCGCAACTCAGTCTGAAGAGGTTATAAACATACAAAAAAATATAATTTAAAAAGGTGTATAATTCATGATTGGGATTTATTCTTGAAAGTTTGGGTGAATCCATTACTAAGTTTTCAGCAGTTAATGAAATTATTTGTATATTGTTCAAAGTTCTGGAAAGTTTTGTGTAATTTAACTTACAGTTTACAAAAAACTCCAAATTAAATCATAGTAACATAATACATGATGCAGAACTACCCAAGCCTGACCTATCTCATTACACCTTTCCAACTTTGTCCCACTAATTAGAACCTTGGACCATGAGGTACACTCAGTCAAAGGTATAGAACTCACAAGACGTTAGTGGCTGCTCTCCTTTGGAACAAAATTACTTTAGAATTCACAACGAGTTAGCGGAGACTTCTCTCCCTTAGAACACAATTATATTAAGGAGATGTTGAACATGTCCCACTAATTAATTCAATATAAAGTTAAGGTAGAAATTTATTTTAAAAGTTTTCATTTAGGAGCTCTGAGCACCCAAAAGTTTTTTTAATCACAAACTTGTCTTAAAAGTTTAAAATAATAGCAATTTTACTCCCTACTATTAAAAATATTAATGTTCAGTGTTAATTTTTAAATGGAAGAGGACAAAATCACTACGATTTTAAATTTAGGGGACAAATTTAATTTGGATCCACAAAAATTTTCAGATGCCCAACACTCTGAAACAAAAACTTATATAACAAATTTACACTGTAGCCCTTCAAGAAACCCAGCAGAAGGGACACATCGTTGGTGGGACCTTGAGAACTAATCGTGTCAAGTAGCAGCATAGCACATAATAGTAGCATATAACCATTTCATCAACTCCAGCCAACCGCAATCCCGATGGTTTATCACAATAATAAAAATACTTTTCTCATACAAGCATGCGTGCTTAAAAAGATTAACATATAATCATAGTACTTCCAGTGCAATTCATATATAACTTTAATTTTGTACACGAGAATGTAAGAAAAACTTTTAAATTCAGATCAAGGGTCAGGGGTTTCCAGCATATCATGTCCATATAAACATGCTATAAAAAACTGAACAAAACCATTTCAAGCCCTCATCAATTGGACGATAGTGCCCATAAAATAGTTTTAATATGTACCAGTTTTTTTTTTTTTGGGGCCTGAAAATGTACCAGTTTATTCAAAACACGTGATTTACAAGATATAAGAAAAGATAAGCCTTCAATTGGGCAACAAAAAGCTTCACGACATTTCCAGTAGTTTCAATTTCTTCAAACACAAGATTTTCAGCAGTTTCCAAAGTTCAAAAATTTTAATTTCATGTTTACACAAGTATTACTCAAGTCATAATTGGTCCCAAGACAATGAATCATTTTCATATCATAGTTTATGAATCAATTATACATAGGAGCCACCTATAAATTCATAGTTTATGAATCAATTATACATAGGAGCCATCTATAAACTCCCAATCAATTCAATGGTTCACATATTTGGCCAAAAAGAAAAAAAGAAAAAAAAGCTTTACCCTAAAAATACTCTTTTTTACTAAATAAAAAAGGCCATAGTATATCCATTAGGTATCCTATGTCCCTTGACTAGGGGGCAACAACATATAGATTCTTTTCAAACGTGTTGCGGTTACTTAAAGACACAAGTCAAACCACATAATTTAACAGTCAAATTTAACGTTAAATAATGATCAAGGTATTTTTGCTACGAAAATAAACATTCAGGGCATATAAGAACCAAAAAAAACTTTCAGGTGCTTGGTGCTGCTTCGTAGATACTTCCAAAATAAGCACCTTATCTTGTTTTAAAAATAACATGGATGTTTATGCAATTTTGATATAATCAAAATTCAAAAGAGAGCCAATATAATTTACTTTTTCATATTTAAAAAATTATTAAGTTTCAAAACTCTAAAAGAAACTCATGCATAAAATAGCCAAAAGCAACTCCATAAATCACCCATACACAATTTTTTTAATTTCAAAATTTAAAAGTAAATCATGTACTTCAAAAAGGCATGATCTATGGTTAGATGGTCAAATTTATGATTATCATTCCTTCATATATGTCATTTATATACATGAGCCTATTGAACTTGCAAACACATAAGGGCTATCAATTTTGCAAAGTTCTCCCTTTTCCTTGGATTGACGTTTGAAGGACTTCATTACTATATAAATGAGGAAGATTACTTTATCCAAAAACAAACATAAAGGAGATTACTGCTCTGTGGAGAAGCTTGGAACTAGATATGCTGATGTTGCACAACCGCCTAAGCTTGTGCTGCTGGTCCACCATTAATGCAGAATTGCGAGCAAGTAAATGTGAGGAACGTATAATAAATGTGTGTCCTTGCAATTGTGTAAGACATAATTATTTTATCTTATAAAAAATGATTATTTTATGATGTAAATTATGTTTCATGATTTTTATGATAAAAAATAATATTAATATTGATAATAGGATAAAATATGACATTCCATCACGTGTGCTTATTAAGGGGGAACAGGATTAATATAATCTAATTAGAGACCAAAAATGAAACAAAAAATAATATAATTAAAACTTGATAGTTTTTTTAGTCATAAAATTGATCAATGATTAAGTTGACACCAAACATTCCATACAATAAAATTAGAAAAATAAAAATGATTATTGTACCTGAAACTTGAAAACGTACATAGGAGGAATATATATAGGATTATCTTGCATCATAAAAATTATAACATATAAAAATATTTTATTTAATAATTACTTGATTTATTAATTTTAATAAACATCAGCAATCGAAAGAATTAACCTGTGTAATGAATGATAATAATGATAAAAAATATAAAGCAGGCTATAAAAATCCACACTATTACTATTTACAAGCCATGCATAATATAACACTATTTTTGTTCTAAATATAAAAGGGCAAAGAGATAAATATACCCATCATCATTACAAGAAAGAGAATCAGGCATCACAAACAAATCTTGGAAGCAAAAGTATTTCAGAAACTTTTCAAAACAAGGGCAAACATTCCATCTCTACTAATTATAGCAAATGTCTGTTATTTTACCTTTTTGTGAGTCCCATTTATTCCGGATGCCATCCTCGGGAGTCCCATGCTCTCTCCCTCCCCCATTAATCCTCTTTGTAACAATGGATGGACTAAATTGTAACAATAATTTTACTAAACAAATTACTAACCTTTAAGTCACAGTTAAATGATACTAACCGTAATAGAAAAGAAACTCAATGAAAAATTTGAAATTTTGGCAACAAACAAGTAAAACATTTGAAAAGACTACAATAGTTATAAAAGAACCTTGATTCACAAGAAATGTTAACTATGATAAAAAAGAATTAAATAACTAGTTTAATTAGTTTTTTTAATTTTTTTCAAATTAATTATTTAGATCTTATATTAATGGCCAGAGGTAATATTATTTTTTAGTATTTAGAGAGAGTGTATGTGTAAGAAAGAGAATGGGTAGAAAAAACAAGTGAGAGAAAATTACTTAATTAATAAGTGATATAACATGTAATCAATGGAACTAAAAATAAAAAGGGTTTGTTAAAATTTCAAGTATCCTTTAAAATACATATAAAGAGACTCCAACACATCACATCCATTAAATGTTATAAAAAACGTAGTAACATCATTTCAGGCACTCAATTGGAGAATAATGGCCTTAAAACATCAGTACCAATTTATCCAAAACTAGCTATTTACAAACATATGAAAGGATAAGCCTTCAATTGGCTAACAACAGTTGCAGGACATTTCCAACAGTTTCAATTCCTTCAAATAATGCATTCTCAATGGTTTCCAAAGTTCCAAAATCAAACTTCATGTTTATACAAGTATGACACAAGTGATAAAGGTTATCCCAAAACAATGAATCATTTCGTTAAAAAAGAAGAAGAAGAGAATTAATCATTTCCAAATCATAGTTTACAAATCAATTATATTTCAATTATATACATGGGAGCCAGCTATAAACTTCTAATCGATTCAATGCTTCCCGAATTTGGCTCAAAATGATTGCCCTAAAAAAACTTATTTATTTTTTTAATAAAAAAAATCATATATCCATCGGCTATCCTACTTTTCTCAAGTAGGTGGGCAATGTATAGATTCTTTTCAAACGTGTTGCGCACAGTTATTTAGCTTGCTCAAAGCGTCTGCCTCAGTAGCTCACGTAAAGCAAATCATATAATTCTTTGCAACCTCAAAAGCTGTCCTAAAAGAAACATAATAGTAGCTCCGATTCTTGATAGGAATGCTAGATAACTAATTTGAAGATATTAAAAAAATCAATTAAATTAGTTATATATTATAAATGTGTGTAGCCTTCTTTAAACTACCATATTTAATCATATTCATTGAAACTACCTTTTAGTGGAAACTCCCTTGATCTGTACAATTAATGGAGATATATACTTTGAGGAAAAAAATTATAAATTTAAGAGATAAAGTATATTGAGATCTTATATTTTATGCTAAATCCATTTCTCAACTAGCTTCTATATTAAGAACACAAGACAGTATATATAAACATATTTATAAGACTTCACTTTTCACAATATAATCTCTTGTGGTTCTTCTCCTTTTTCATCATAGGTGAGATGATACCGCCTTTGTTTGATCTTGTGATGGTGGAAATGGTGTTGATCATGACGATGTCATTTGGTAGTTCGATTAGGAAAGTGGTGGTGAGGGGGCTTGACTTATTGAAGCAGCGAAGAGGGCCGTTGGTCACCAAGACAGTGGCAGCCGCCATGCTTGCGGTGTTTGGCTGGAGGCTTTATACGTTAACCAACATTATATTCAAGAGCTCGTTAGCAAAACTGTTGTTCTTAGCCATACCAATGAAGTTCTCAAAGCTCAACTTCTCTTGGAAGCTTTTCTCATGGGTAAACAAATTTGTTTGTTTGTTTTTCTCCCCACATAACAATATTTCTCCGGTTTTAAATATAAGAATTAGATTAGTAATATATACAAATTAAGAAATTAATTTAGTTGTTTAAAAAATATGTTTGTTGATTTTTTAAGTATTTTTTTAATTATTTGCATTAAAACTACCACCTAATGGAACATCTTAATATGTATAATTAACAAAGATAAATAAGAAGAAAATATAAATTTAAAAGATAATGTGAATTAATTTATCATATTTATGACCAAAATAGATCTCATAACTACCTCTTGTATATTAAGACTAGAAGGAGTATTATGGTTTATAACACTTTCATAGAGTAGTTCTTTAGAAATTTTGCATAATTAAAACTCGTCACAGGTTTGCATATTTTACTTTTCATTTCTGTGTAAACAATTTATCTTAAGTTTTAAAAATAACGTTCATGTTTATGCAATTTTGATATATAATTAAAATTCAAAAGAGAGTCAATATATAATTTAATTTTTTGTTTTTCGAAAAATATTCGATTTCAAAATTTTAAAAGAAACACACGCATGTACATCAAAAAAAATAGCCATAGGCGACTCTATAAATCACTCATACAAGATTTTTTTTTAATTTCAAAATTTAAAAAGTAAATCATACCCTTGTAAAAGACATGATTTATGATTAAATGGTCAAATTTATGATTATCATCCCTTCACTTATGTCGTATATATACATGAGCCATTGAACTTGCAAATATAAAAGGGCTATCAATTTTGCAGGGTTCTCCCTCTTCCTTGGATTGACGATTGAACGACTGCGTTACTATATAAATAAGGAAGATTACTTTATCCAAAAACATAAGGGAGATTACTGCTCTGTGAAGAAGCGTGAGATAATAGTATAATAAATGCCTGTGAGGAAAGTATAGTAAATGTGTGTCCTTGCAATTTTGTAAGATATACTTATTTTATCTTATAAAAATGATTATTTTATGATGTAAATTATGTTTCATGATTTTTATGATAAATATTAACATTGATAATAGTATAAAATCTGACATTCCATCACGTGTGCTTAAGAGGGAACAGGATTAATCTAGTGAGAGACCAAAAATAAAACAAATGAACTTCGTAATTTTTTGAGCCATACAAATGATCAAAACGATAAGCTGACACCAAACATTCCGTGCAATAAAATTAGAAAAATAAAAGTGATTATTGTACTTGAAACTTGAAAAGATACATAGAAGGAAAATATCTATATATAGTTATAATCTTACCCCATAAAAACTATAACATGTAAAAATATTTTATTACTTAATAATTTTAATAAACACCAGCAATCGAAATAATTAACTTTTCTGTAATGAATGATAATATTGATAAAAAAATATAAAAACTGTTATAAAACTAAAGAAATAGTAGAGAAGAAGAATATAGAACTAGAGTTGAGAAACAAAAGAGTTTATTTCTTATTCTGTGTACTATTTATAGGCAGAGTTTTATATCTTTAACAAAATCTATAGGTTATACAATAATGAGAGATAATTGTGAGATATAGAGATAATGTAAGATATTGGAGATAATAAAAAAGATATGAACATCCATACAGATATTATTATTATTACTATTCATAATAAACTATAAAAATCCACACTATTTACAAGCCATGATAATATTATACTACCTCTTATTCTAAATATAAAATTTATTTTATAATATAATTTACATTATAAAATAGGTTTTATATTTAAAACTAAAGGTACGTATTTTATACCAACTCTAGTTATAACAATAAATCAATTGTAACGAAAAGGATATTTTTAAAGTTTTTTCAACGACAACCAATATCACAGCAAGATATAATGAGAGAATTCATATGAATATATAAAAAATTTCAAGGTCAAATCTAAATGATATGAAAAAAAAAAATGAAATATGCAATACAGAAGGCCATGCTTTAAATAAAATATCCCAATATATGTGTGTATGTGAAATTACACATGACTTCCTTAAACTTTATAGCATTTACAAAAACCTTCTTAGACTCTAAAACTTCACAACAAATTACCCCGAATTCTTATATTTATCTTTTGTTATGAAACAATAGTGACGCATTAGTTAATTAAGAAATTAGTAACAAAGGGACTTCCCCATCAAAGTTTATATATATTTATATATATATATATATATAACTCTCATACTAATAATTTTTTTCATTATTTATCTCTGGATGTGTGTGTATTATGAAATTTAGAAAGCTTATGTGCATACAACTCAAAATTTGAAGAGGTTATAAACACACAGAAGTATAATATAAAAAGGTATATAATTGATGATTGGGATTTATTCATGAAAGTTTAGGTGAATTCATTACTGAGTTTTTAAAAGTTAATGAAATTAATTGTAAATTGTTTAAAATTCTAGGAATTTTTGTATAATTTAACTTATACTCCTCCGATCCTTAATATAGGATCCAATTGTTAAGTTGGTTTTAGTCTTAAATATAAGACCCATTTATCATATTTATCAATTTTCTCTAAATTATTCCTATGGAAACTTCCTCAATCATAATCAAGTAGAAAATGGGGTATTAAGAAAGATGATTATGATGTTTTAGAAAAAATATGTCACATTTTTTATAATTAACTAACATACCTAGCTTTTTTAATCTAATTAAATTAGTTAAATGAGTTTTATATTAAAGATAAGAGGAGTGGTTTATATAAAACTCCAAAACCTAACTACATAGTACATGATGTACAACTACCCAAGCCTGACCTATCTTATTTCACCCTTCCAACCTTGTTCCACTGGCTAGAACCTTAGACCATGAGGTCAAAAGTATCGAGCTCACAACAAATTAAAGTTCCCTCCTTTAGAACAGAATTGACCAGGCGTTCAATATGTCCCACTAATTAATTCAGCTAAGAAGCAAATTTGCTCCATTTTCACTTAGGATTTTAAATTTTTGAAGTATATTTACATTAAAAAAAAGAGTTTTCGAGTGCCCAATACTTTTGAACAAAAATTTTCGGACAAATTTTTATCTTCTCCCCTCGGAGGGACACATCGTAGGTGGGACCCTGAGAACTGATAGCGTCGAGTAGCAGCATAGCGCCTAATCATTTCAAGCCTTCAATTGGACGACACGTACAGTGCCCATAAAATAGTTTTAATCTGCACCAGTTTATTCGAAACCCGTGATTTACAAAATATACGACAAGATAAGCCTTCAATAGGGCAACAAAAAGCCTCAGGACATTTCCAACAGTTTCAGTTTTTTCAGACACAAGATTTACACAAGCATTACTCAAGTCATAAAAAGGTTGGTCCCAAAACAATGAATCATTTCCGAATCATAGTTTATGGATCAATTATACTACCTCTCGTTTATAAATCATAGTTTATGAATCAATTATACTATCTTCAGTCTTAATTATAAGAGTTAGTTGACTAATTTGAGGAGATTAAAGAAATAAGTTAAGTTAATTATTTGTAATAAATAAATGTTATTTTTTCTAAAATATCTTTACTAATCAAGTGTATTGACTAGAACTATCATTAGTGAAAGGATTATCTTGAAAAAAAAATATAAATTTGAGAGACAAAGTGGACGTGGGTCTTATATTTATAATAAAAATAAAAGTCAAACAAAGTCTTATATTAAGGACCGGAGGTGGTATTTTAATTATATGGGGGCGAACTATAAATTCTTAATCAATTCAATGGTTCACATATTTGGCTAAAAAATACCCTTTTTTAATAAATAAAAAAAAGCCGTAGTATATCCATCGGGTATCCTCCGTCCCTTGATTAGGTGGGCAACAACATATAGATTCTTTCCAAATGTGTTGCAGTTACTCATTCCCCAGAATTTTTGCCTCACTGGCTCAAGTAAAGCAAAGCATATAATTCTTTGTCAACTTCAAAAGTAGGCACCAAAAAAAAAAACATAATATATATAAACATATTGAGAAGACTTTCCCCTCACAATCTCTCGTCGTCCTTCTGCTTCTTCATCATACATTGTAACTGACACAGTACAGTTGAAGGACATTCTGGCGCAAGAGAGAAGATGATACAGCCTTTGTTTGGTCTTGTGATGGTGGAAATGGCGTTGGTCATGACGATGTCGTTTGGGAGTCCGATAAGGAAACTGGTGGTGAAAGGGCTTGACTTATTGAAGCAGGGAAGAGGGCGGCTGGTCTCCAAGACGGTGGCGGCCACCATGCTTGTGGTGTTTGGCTCAACACTTTATACGTTAACCAACATTCAAAAGCGCGTTCACGAGACCGGCGTTCTTGGCCATACCGATGAAGTTCTCATCGCGCAGCGTCTCTTGGAAGCTTCTCTTATGGGTAAATACAAACTCGCCTTTTGTTTGAATGATTTTTATAAACTTAGGTGGAGTTCTATAGACAATTGAAATAAATACATGTTTGTGTAGATCAATGAAAGCTCGGGAGAGATTTAATTTAATTTTTATGTTTTAATTCACTTTTCATTTTCTTAGTGAACTTTTTTTTTAATTTAACGTTTAAAAACAACATGGATGTTTATGTAATTTTGACCTAATCAAAATTCAAAAGAGAATCAATAGAATTTACTTTTACGTTTTCAGGAAAAATTGTGTAAGTTTTAATAATTTAGAAAGAATTCATATACTCCAAAAAACAGCCAAAGACAACATAAATTACTCCTGCACAATTTTTAAATTTCAAAATTACAAAAGAAATTCATACGCTTCAAATGAAATGAACTTGATTTCTCTTAACCATGCTTTGTAAAAATATATTTGTATATCGTGAAATTTTTATCGCAACCTAACAATACTCAAATATGAATTAGTTCATACTGTGGCATTAGCTCGTCAAATGGTCAAATTTATGATTTTCATTCCTTCATATATGTCATATATTATATATACATCAGCCTATTGAGGTTGCAAATATAAGGGCATAATCAATTTTGCAGGGTTCTGTCTATTCCTTGGGTTGGTGATAGACCGACTGCATTACTATATAAGGGAGATTACTGCTCTGAGGAGAAGTTTTGAACTACAAAATATGAACCACAATCATGAACAATCCAAGCGCAGAAGGTGAGAAGAAACAAGGAAGTCGAAGGTTAAGTAGTAACTGGAAAAAAGGCAAAATTAATTATCTAATTCCAAATTGCATCACACACACACACACACACACACACACACACACACACACACACAGACACACACACCTTACTGCAAGTTTGTTAATTATTACTACATGAATAAAAGAGTGATGTTGCACCATGAAGTTCGCTTATTTTAGCTGTTATTTCACCGTTAAAGAAACGTAGTAAATATGTGTCCTTGCAATTGGGTAAGATATGATTATTTTATGATGTGAACTGTGTTTCATGATTCTTTGATAAAAATAGTTAAAGTAATTTGGAAGATACTTAGCTCAATAGTCAAGTTTCATATATTCATTATGTTAAGTTCTCCAATCATATATAGACATGCGTCTTTTCTTTTTTAATATGAGTTTACGATTAAATTATCATATTTAAAAAATAAGTCACGCATTTATGTGTGATTGGAAAACTTAACAAATAAATATAAGAAACTTGATGTTAGTATTATCCTATTGATTAATATTAATAATAATATAAAAAGTAAAATACATCGACTTTCCTTCTATCTAACCTAAATTATAAAGACCTCCTTTTATTTTGAAAACATACATGGACCTTCTTTAAAATCAAAATGTATATTACACAAACCTTTCTTCTAGTTTTGAAATTCAACCATTAGTTGATTGTTAAATTATGACATTGACCCGTTATTTTAACCAAATTGCTTCTGTTTAACACAAATATTATTTAATAATTTTTAATATACATTAATGTTTTTGGTTATACTATTAAATCGATTACATATTACAAATTTAATCAATTTTATAAATATAAATTTTTTAATAAGTTTAAATTTTTAATCTTGTTTATTTATTAAAACTTACTCCTCCGGTCCTTAATACAAGACCCATTTAACTAATTTGATAAGATTAAGGAAGTTAGGTAAGTTAGTTAATTATAAGAAAAGTGACATATTGTTCCTAAAATACCATAATCATCTTTCTTAATACTTCTTCTTCTTCTTCTACTTGATTATAGTTGAGGGAGTATCCATAGGGGTAATTTGAAAAAAATTGATAAATATAATAAATGGGTCTTATATTTAGGATCAAAACTAACTCAAGAATTAAGTCCTATATTAAGGACCGGAGGAGTATGATGTAATCTTATATATATATGTATTGGCTGAAAATATTTTGCAATTGTATATATGTATTTTCAATTAAATTGTAAAGTTATAAAATGATAAAATCTTAATATTCTTATCTTAATATGTTATAAGTCACAAATTTTAAATATATTTCATAAAACATATTATTATTAAAAAAATAATTAAATTTTCAATCAAGTTGTTAATACTTTAAGTTACTTAAATTTTTGTCTAAATTTAGTAAAAACTATAAATAGATCATTAATAAATATTAATGTTAAAAGATAAATTAGAGATTTAGAATAATGAGGGGTAAATTAGTAAACAATATTTGTTCTAATGGATTTTTAATTAAAACAAATATATACTTCAAGAATCTTTTCACAATACTTTTTAACTGTGTTTATAGTTTGGACTAAAATATATATTTTTGAAATAGAGGAGATATCTATGTCATTAAGATAAAATAGAATAGTGATTAGAGTATTGCACTCTAATATAAAATATGACATTCAATCTTGTGTGCTTGAGGGGAGGACGATTAATGTAGTAGGAGGATAAATTTTAAAAAAAGAAAAGAAAAGAAAATTTAAACTTAGTAATGTTTTGATAATATTATTTCATTAAATTATAACATGTAAAAAAATTTATTTGATAATTACTTGATTTAATAATTTTAATAGTTATCATCAATTGAAAGAATTAGTTTTTAGAAATTTCCCGAAATGTTCTTTAGGGGGCTCCTCTAAGGTGTAGGCATGTTACATGTTGTTACATGTAACATGTTAAATTTTAATAACATGTTACACCGTCTAGGCAAGGCTGTGGCCGTCATCCCTCAATCAATGGGATTCTGAATTTCTATTTGAAATATCTTTAAATTCTCATTTGTCTTAATATCATGGGAGAATTTCACTGTAGAACCGCAGAAGACAATTACTATCAAAGAGCCCCCAAAACTTTCTGAAACCTCACTGCAGGACCAAGGGACCAATCTGATATTAATTTTTAGAGTGAGATTACAATAATACCCCTCCCTTTTTATTTTCTTAAAAAATAAATATTTACCGGAGTTACTGCCGTCGGGTCCGGTCACCGGTGGCCGGAATAGTAACTCCGGCGGGACCTCCGGTGGCCGGAGTTTTTTTTGTTTAAAACAAAGTGGCCAAGGGAGGGTTTGAACCCAGGACCCTATGGCACACCAAAAAACTTGTAACCACCAAGCCAAGCAACCCATTCAATCATAAAATGCAAATAAAACTATATATAACAAAATAAACGCAACAGTCCAAATGTAAATGAACAAGTGAAATTAGACGATTTACAAGTGAAATTCAGAGATTTGCAACAAAAATTAGGCAATTTACAAATAATATAATAGAAGTCATAACCCAAAATGCAAGTATTTAAGTGCAAATGAGCAAGTAAAATTTGAAGATTTACAATAAAAGTTTATGGATTTACAACCCAAATTTGATAAACACAAGAGAATTCACAACCCAAAATGTCAGTGTTTGAATGTAAGTGAACAAGTGAAATTAGACGATTTACAAGTGTAATTCAGCAATTTACAACAAAAATTAGACAATTTACAAATAACATAATAGAAGTCATAACCCCAAATGCAAGTGTTTAAGTACAAATGAGCAAGTGAAATTTGAAAATTTACAATAAAAGTTTATGGATTTACAACCCAAATTTGGGAAACACAAGAGAATTCACAACCAAAATATAAGTGTTTGAGTGTAAGTGAACAAGTGAAATTAGACGATTTACAAGTGTAATTCAGCAATTTACAACAAAAATTAGACAATTTACAAATAACATAATAGAAGTCATAACCCCAAATGCAAGTATTTAAGTGCAAATGAGCAAGTGAAATTTGAAGATTTACAATAAAAGTTTATGGATTTACAACCCAAATTTGGTAAACACAAGAGAATTCACAACCCAAAATGTAAGTGTTTGAGTGTAAGTGAACAAGTGAAATTAGACGATTTACAAGTGGAATTCAGAAATTTACAACAAAAATTAGGCAATTTACAAATAACATAATAGAAGTCATAACCCCAAATGCAAGTGTTTAAGTGCAAATGAGCAAGTGAAATTGTCGAATTTCACTTACAAATCTATAAACTTTTGTTGTAAATCTTCAAATTTTATTTGCTCATTTACACTTAAACACTTGTATTTGGGATTGTGAGTTCCATTATGTTATTTGTAAATTGCCTAATTTTTGTTGTAAATTGTTGAATTCCACTTGTAAATCATCTAATTTCACTTGTTCACTTACACTCAAACACTTACATTTTAGGTTGTGAATTCTCTTGTGTTTACCAAATTTGGGTTGTAAATCCATAAACTTTTATTGTAAATCTTCAAATTTTACTTGCTCATTTGCACTTAAATACTTGCATTTTGGGTTATGACTTCTATAATGTTATTTGTAAATTGCCTAATTTTTGTTACAAATTTCTGAATTCCACTTGTAAATCGTCTAATTTCACTTGTTCACTTACATTTGGACTATTGCGTTTATTTTGTTATATATAGTTTTATTTGCATTTTATGATTGAATGGGTTGCTTGGCTTGGTGGTTACAAGTCTTTTGGTGTGTCAAGGGGTCCTGGGTTCAAACCCTCCCTTGGCCACTTTGTTTTAAACAAAAAAAACTCCGGCCACCAGAGGTCCCGCCGGAGTTACTGTTCCGGCCACCGGTGACCGGACCCCGACGGCGGCCACCTGAGCGCCGGTGGCCGGACCTCCGACCTCCGGTGGCCGGAACAGTAACTCCGGTAAATATTTATTTTTTAATAAAATAAAAAGGGAGGGGTATTATTGTAATCTCATTCTAAAATGAGGGGCAGTGGCGTCATTTCGTTTGCGGAATTAACATCAGATTGGTCCCTTGGTCCTACAGTGAGGTTTCAGAAAGTTTTGGGGGCTCTTTGATATTAATTGTCTTATGCGGTCCTACAGTGAAATTCTCCCTAATATCATTGCTGATTTCCTCAAGCTTGCCTCTGTACTCGAATAAGATTACCTCTAATAGAAGGATATCTATGCTTAGCAATATACTCCTTTGCTCCTGTTTATAAGGCAGGGAAAAAAAGAAAATTTTGGTCCTATTTATAGGACAGAGTGAGAAAATTTTCATATGAATATATAATTTTACCTTTTATTTAATATTGTGTTCACTTTTCTCTTATAAGGTATAATATTATTAAATAGAAATAAAATACTACATCCAGTTCTTGATATATGACCTTGTTTAACTTTTATTTTAGTTCTAAATATAAGATCCCAATCTATTTTGTCTCTCATATTTATGTATTTTTTTCTCAAAGTAACCCTTCTAATAATAATAGCTCTAACTAATACAATTGATTAGTAAAGATATTTTAGGAAAGACAACACTTATTTATTGCAAATAACTAACTTAACTTATTTTCTTATTCTCTTCAAATTAGTTAACTAGCTCTTCTAATTAGGACCAGAGGTAGTAAGAAAGTTAAATTTTAAGTGAGAGTTAATAAAATTTAACGTTTTTCTTGATTTATGTAAAACTTGTTGAAAATTATTTATAAATAGGATCAAAGGAGTGTGTGTATAATTTTTCGAAGTAAAAAAAATAAACGAATGAATGTAACCTTTTCAAGAAGCAATCGGATGGATGGAGTTAAATATGTTCCAACTTTCAAAGTAGATAAAGCTGTGAAACCCTTACAAGTTATAACAAAAAAGGCGAAACGGGGCATTTGGATGAAAATAAAAAAATAATTTTAAAATTAATTTTACGGTATATAAAATAAATATATAAAAAAATTTTATTTTGACTTGTGTGAAAATACTTTTTAAAATTATTTTTTGATGATACCCTTCTGACCCTTAATATAGGATCCAATTCTTGAGTTGGTTTTGGTCCTAAATATAAGACTCATTTATCATATTGATCAATTTTCTCTAAATTACCCCTATGGATACTCTATCAACCATAATCAAATAGAAGAGGGAGAGGAGGTATTAAGAAAGATGATTATGGTGTTTTAGAAAAAATGTGTCAATTTTCTTATAATTAACTAACTTATCTAACTTCTTTAATCTAATCAAATTAGTTAAATGTGTCTTATATTAAAGGCCGGAGGAGTATCAAATACCTAATAAATTGGCAAGCTATTACCAGCCCAATATACATGTGCGAGCACACGAAATACGCACAACTTCCTTAGATTTATGTATCAAAGGTCTTCTTAAGCTTTAAAATTTTACCTTTAAATTCTTAAATTTTACAAACGAGATCTTATAATTAGAATCGGAAGTATCATTTATATAGATAACTCTTTTACTAAGAATTTTGTTCATTACTTATTTACATGTACATATACTCCTTCCAGTCCATAATATTAGTTATTTTAATCAACTCATTCTAATCAAAAAATACAGTTAACTCATTAAATTTGTCTTAAATTGAAAATTTTTTTCCCCTGAATTTACCCATATTAAATGAGGCTGTTTACAAGGAATTACATTTAAACATTAATTACAGGGACAAAATTAATAAACAAGCATTAATTACTTTCTAAGTTACTTATATAAGTAAATTATATTGGATTCGATTGGATTGGCAGCAGAAAGTTAACTTATTTTTAATTTGACTTTTAGAAAAGTGAGATTAGATAATATGATTTGTGTTTGGATTAACTTTTATAAAAGTTTGTATATAAAGTAAAAAAATTGTTTGAATTATGATTGAATAAGCTTAGTTTGTAGAACAATAAAAATGAGTATTACTTTTATTAAATAATAAAAAATGATTAAAATTATGAATTTACAAAATATAATAATGTTAAATTATAATAGGAGGAAAAAGTTACATTTAATGAATAAAATATATTTAAATTAGAAGTCATAGTAATGTGAAATTTTTTTAATCAAATAAAAATACATAATTAATTGGATGATATACTCTACATAATTTATATAAATATAAAATAAAAAATAATATTAAAAATTAAAAATATTATAAAAACTGTTAAAAATTATTTTTATTTAAGAAAATGTTAAAAATAAATAATTAAAAACTGGAAAGCACAAGAAATATATAGAGAGAAACATAAGAATAACATAAACATCAGAACAAAAATATCTTTTAATTTCAAAAAGCTGTTTTTGCATAAGTTATAAGTTTTATATGCTTTTACGATCGTGTTAAAAAAAAAAAAGCTTTTGACTGATAAATTAGATAGACCAAAAGCTATGACAAATAGCTCTCAAATTTGTAAACTGACCTATTACTTTTTCTCCCCCAAATACGTCTTACCAAACAGGCACATTGTGAACCACTAGGAAGCTCAAATGCGTGACTCAAGATAAACACACGAACATAATTTAAAAGGTATATAATTAATGATTGGGATTTATTCTTGAAAGCTTGGATGATTCATTAGTAAGTTTTTAAAAGTTAATGAGATTATTTGCACATTATTTAGAGTTCTGAAGAGTTTTGTGTATTTTAGCTTATAATTCATGCAAAACTCCGCTTCATAAACCATAGGCATTGCGTCTACTTTCTCGAGTTCCATATAGCATCGGACATATATGTAATTTTATATATTTCTCGGGTGACACTTGCATTTTATACCATCTCAATGGCAACCAAAGCTGACACTGTTAAATGCGATATCATGTGATTTGACTTCTGCGGTTCTTAATATAAAAACTAAATAACTAATTTATAAATATTAAAAAAATTAATTAAATTAGTTATTTTTATTAAATAAGTATTGTTTTTATTAAAATATCTTTATTAATCATGTATATTGAAACTATTGTTGCAATCACCATGAAAATTACTTGAAAACAAAATAGATAGGTATTTAAGACAAAATGAAATGATGTCTTGTATTTAAGATCAAATTAAATATCTAAATAGCTCTTATATTTATGACTGGAAGTAATATTCGTTAACATACAATTCAACATGGCTCAGCAAATAAATAAGTAGCATTAACCATTATGATTCAGTTTTTCATACGCCAAAGAACTTGCGTAACACATTATCATGCCACCACACTAAAAATATTTAATTAAATACATAAGATGCAATTGACCAATACAGGCTTAAAACCACCCCTTTCCCATCGTTTTCGATACAGGTTCCCTTCTAGGCTCACATGATAATATATACACAGCAGCTTACAAGTCACACAAATAAAACACAGAGATCGGCTTCGTATTTGCTATGAAAGTAATATGACCAGTTTTCTCAGTGGTAACAACATAAAGACTAGATAAAGAGGTCATGCAGACGTGTTTCCCTGTGTTATTATCTATAATTCATACAAAAGGAACTCTCTTGCATGATAATAAGAACTGCCAAAAAACCGAGATGCGTAAAAGACGCACTTACGCTGCTTCCGCAAACCCAATTCTCAGATTTCCATGGTCAAATACTGTGTGGTATGTACCCATAAATACATCACCCAGGATCCTGAATAGCATAATAGAACAATCATTAGCCAAGGACTTTGCACTCGTCAATGGTAATTATGTTAATAACTCAATATTGAAATACTAACAAGGGAACCAATTCTAGGGCACATACCAAAGAGGTCCCCGTGGGGGAGGAACATCCATGGCTATAAATCCACTAACGCACTGAGCTATGTCTCCTTCACCAACTTTGAGGAGATACTGATTTTCAGAGATTAACAAATCCAAAATGAGAGGAGATATTTTGCCGAAGTCTTGGGAAATCCATATGCCATATTCAAAGCATATTACTATTATCAGGGAAATCACAACATGCATGCTTGAGAAATTGTGTTAGCAGCGAGAGACTTGGTAGAAGGACCTAAATAACAAATAAAACTAAGGCACACTTTGACTAAACCCTTCAAATAGATCTCCTAACATGTTATGCCTCCTAGTCCTACGGCCACACCCGACTACACCTATCCAATGTAAAGTATTCTTAGATGGTATTTTTTTGGGCCAAAATTATTGGAGGGTGTAAAATCAGGCCTTGGATTCTCTCCACTACCCTTCCCATCCTCTTCCCCTCCACTACCGTCCTTTTTTACCCTTCAAAATCATTAGATCAAAATTTCAAGGGTCCAGATTTAACATCTTATAAAAATAATGTTATTAAAAAAAAAATTTTAACTGTTAAAATTTGGTCTGAACAGTTCACAACTGTAATAAACCTTGAAGTTTTGATCCAATGGTTGTGAAGGAAAAAGGAGGGTGGTGGAGGGGAAGAGGATGGGAAGGACAGTGGAGAGAATCCAAGTCACATCAAGCCTTACGGCCATAGCATGCCTCCACACAAGTAAGCCAGTCCATTTGTGTTCATTTTGGCTTCTCTTTCAGAAAGAGGGAGGCCAATGTCTGGCCTTTCATTTGCAGAGTTCCCCCTCCCTAACGCTAACATCAGAGAAACCAAGGTTCTAAGCCACCGTTTTCAGCAAAAAGAAATTTTACAGAACAGAATTGGAGATTGCTGCACTTATTTATACCTGCTCAGGAGTGAGTTCAAATGTCTTCCCACCAATTGTAAAAGAAACATTGGGCATTGATGCCAAACTGTTGCAGTCAACTGACGATTCACCCATTGGACTAGGAAGACGTTCACAAAGCTACAATTACAGAAAACAGTTAGGACAAGATCAAACATATAGTCTATGTGATGTTCACAAGAACTAGGTGGAATAGTCAATCACCTCATTAACATAGTTAAGTATACGCTCCTGGGTTTGGTTCTCCCTAAGCTGGTTTTGCATCCACACCACTGCCATCTCACAAGTGGAGCACATGGCATCATGCAAACCACCATGGCTCCTTCCAGCACTCTCATCAACAACACTCTCAATGCCCATGCTGATTACAAACAAAGAAAATAGATGTTGTTAAAAAGATAAATATGAACAACTTGTGCCTCTGGAAAACTAAATGGGTTGGAGAAAAATCTAGGGGAATTACATAATTCAAACTTTGGCACATGGGGAAAGTAGGTACAAGGAATGGTATTGACAAATCGTTGATGAAGAGTGGGAGAAGAATGTCATGGGAGTTAAAAGGATTGAGGATAGAATCATATCTCTAAGGAGTTGATAGGTTCACACTTGAGAAGGAGTGAGACAGTATATATGTACTGCAATTTTGATAAAAGGCAGGTTACAAGTAATTTAAATGTTAAAGTAGGAGATCAAATCATTTTACAAATGACAAAGTTCAACTATTAGAGGTTAATTATACAAAAGAATAGTGTAATTTATAGAGATGTTACACATAAAATACAAGCAGTTGGTTCAAAATTTGAATTAATTGTGACCAGCAAGTACCAAGTAAGGTTAAAGGGAAGTTTTATCAAACAATTATAAAACCAATAATGGTAGTCAATATTAGGCTTTAAAAGGATGATGAGAGCATAAAGTTGAGGTAATAGAGATGAGGATATCAAGACAGATGTCATCATACAATAAAAGATAAGATTTGTAATTAACATGTACAAAGAAGAGTTGGCATGGCATTTGTTTAAGAAAATATGATAGAATATCATTTGAGGCAGTTTATACGAGAGATGCTAGTCAATGAAATTATTGAATGGGACCTTTTAGTTAATGATATATCCAAAGATTTGGTTATTGACATAGCAAAATAATATCGTGAGATCCATGTAATTGAGTCCACTTAATGGGATAAGACTTCTTGTTGTTAATGATGATGATGAATGATGTCATTCAATTCCAAAATACTAAGAAAGAATGAATCCAACCTTACACCTCGCGCACCATCAAAAGTGCATAAACCAATTTGTGAGCATATTTTCTCTGGTTGATCCTGCTTTTTTGAAATGGATGTGAGTCTAGCAACTTAGATATGAAGAATCATTAACTGGCATAAACATCATGTGTTGACCATGGACACTAATTAAACAGTAGATGTCAAAAACCACCGACACTAATGGAAATAGTAGATGTCAAAAACCACCGACACTAATGGAAATAGTAGGTGTCAGAAGCCAAGTATCCACCTTGGCAAGAATCCTCTCTATTATAGTTTCTCCATATTGCGAAACTAAGGCCTTGCACTCCTGACTCACAACTCCTGCGGCCCCAATTGCATGATTAACTTCAGTAATAATAGCCTGCAACATTGAGCTAACATTATACAACATGACCAAGACTCGTAAAAATTATATGTAGTGGCAAATGAATGCTTTTTATCCGTGTCACCATCAAATGAATCCTCAGCATGACTTGGGGCATTCAAAACTAAGCAATAAAATATCATGTTCCAGGCTAACTTTCTCTTGCACAATACACACACACAAAAGGTGAGAGAGAGATAGAGACCGTAGGACCAGCCAACAAAGAGGTTCCAGAATCAGCAATCGCTGAACAGCCACCAGCACAAAATCCTGAGCAAGGAACATAACAGTGTTTTATCTGATAAAAGGTTCTTAGAGAAAGATATGGTCTCATCTGCATAAGAAAAGTGAATGGATTGCAACTCTCTGGTTTTCTTACCTGTTGATTTACCACCAATTAATACATCACCCATATCAAACTGCCAAAAAGATCAAAAGGGAAATGGATTTAGAAGATGAAGATGACTGGAATAGCCATGAAATGACATATCCAGAATGGACGACAAATACACAACCTGCCAATACCCCTTTCTAGTCACTGGTACATATGTGTGCTCCCCCTTATAATGATTAGGGTCCTTTCCACCAAAAACAATTTCACCTCCTTCTTCTTCATCAGCATTACGGTTAAGCCAAAAAGAGAACACAGGTTCATTTACAAGACCTTGGTTAACCATGTTATACCTGGAGAAGATCTAGTTAGAAACCTCAAACTGAAATATGTAACCTAACCAGCTTACAAGCATCATCAACCCCGTGAATCACAGTGATTATAATAAACACAGAACATCTTCACAAACACCAGATTATTACTTTAATACCGAATAATCATACCAGAGAGGTACTGCATTTCCCACAGATATCTCTTGAAATCCAAGTCCAAGTATGCCATCAAACTTAGCAACTAGAAATGTGACACTAGGCTCCCTTGTTGCCTCAATAAACTCCTGAAAAGTAGCCCAGCAGAAAAATGAAACACCAAGAATTCTAGCACTTAGGCAGGTATGTTATGTACCCAACAATTTAACATCAATACCTGATCCTCCACCACTAGGTCACCAAGTTTCACATGATCTTCACTAAAGAACCCAGAAATAGCACCAGTTCCGTAACGTATGTCAGCAGGTTTACCTACAAGATACCAATGTATCTTCTGTTACAAGGAACTTAGACATCAAGCGTAACGTTAAACAATCATAATCATATTTTTGGAAACATATATACTCAGGGAGTAACAATATAAAATCATGGTGAACCCAGTACAAATTGATAACGGCCACAGTTTCAGAAGCACACGCTAATTGGAATTGATATCAAGTTTTTTAAGGCATGAATTAATTAATTAAAAAATACTATATAAATTCAAATAAAAAATAATGAAGACTCAGAAACATACCATTCTTCTTATAGGTACTTGAACGCCCTGACTTGTACTTAGAATGAAAATAGCAAGCAACCTGCAGCATGATACAATGAAACCATTCTGTTCAAAATTGTATAACATAGGATAGTTAAGTATTTAGATGAATATCGTTGATACAATAGGACCTTACCGAAAAATAACATTTAGATGAAGGAACCCATAAATTGGAACTCCCCGTGTCAAATATTACTTTGAACTTCTGTGGAGGACTGCCAATGCCAATCTCACCAAAATATTGAGCATCCAGATAATTCTTAAGGGGCACAATATCAGAATCTTCTCTGTAACCTGATTTCCCACGAAGTTGATAATTCTTATCGCAACCTCTCAAAGACCGTCCATCCTTAGATTCTAGATGAGCAGCAATTCGATTGTTCTGATCAAATTTCCACTTTTTCAGTCCAATTCTTACCAATCCATCACCTGAAGCACATAATATAGTAGGTAACACGCATAACAATACGAAGAGGCTGGCTACAACAGGTCCACTCCTAGTTTCCATGTTATTCCTGCGTATTTTCACAACGATTTCATCAAGAAAAATCCATAGAAAAGTTCAAACCGAACCCGTTAAGTAAATGATCATCATAAACTGAGACAACAGATCAGAAGAGAATAATTCATCGTCACTTCGATTTTCTACTCCCATCCAAGAAATAAAAAACAGTGGTCAACGAAGGAAAAGCACAACAAAACGAAATTACGAACCGAAATCAGAACTATAGCGATGCAATCACATAAGAAAGTGACGATTATCAAAAAGAAAAACGATCAGAAATAATTGCCAAAATTCATGTACCTCTAGTCCACCCTTCACAGTTCTGAGTGCGAAGTTGGAAGCGAACTGCTGTAAATGAGATATTCTTAATTTTATTTAGTGAACGGTCCGGTTCGTGCAGTTCGCTGGAAGTCCCCAAGGGACCGGTTTCTACATTTAAAATTAAAACTTAAAAAACAAATTAAATTACCATTACAATTCGTACAATGCTTGGCGGGGACAGTCCAAAGAAACGAATTTCTCAAGGACCCCAATTAGCAACGCCCAAAAAAATAAAACAGGACCCCAAACAGAAAACGACAGTGCAAATCAGATTTTTCGCCCCATGGTTCTTACGCTGTTACGCCCCCAAGTGCCTAATCTATCCGGTTGACATTCGGTTAATATATTCGTCCATAGCATGCTGGGTTAGATTAGGGGGCTGTTTGGATGTTATAAGAAGTGTTTTTTAAAAACATTTTTTTATAAATTAAAATAAACTCCTTTACATATTTACTTCGTATATCGTAAAATCATTTTTAAAACTATGATTTGGTTTCTATTTAAATACCCTCTAAAATATATTGAAAATGATCGACCTGATTGGGCTAGGATCACACTCTCATTATAAAGCTCAGACCCATTAATAAGACGAAATTATACATAATTTTCATAAACGTGAGGGTATGTACAGACAATTTGTTTAAGTTTTTACCGAATCCCCTAAACTCTATAAGTCCCTATTAGTAGTTTTGTTCCGTAAGTATTTGCATATATATGTGTGTGTTAAAATTGATTGTCCGTTTGTTACGAGAGAAATGAAAAGAAGGGGAAGGAGGGAAAATTTTGATAAACTTGATTTAAAAAATTGATGAAATAGTATTAAAAGTTTTTAATTAATTTTTATTACTCTTTTTTTTATATTTTTCTTTATTAAAATTTTATCACTCTATTTTTTTAATTTTTAAAATCGAGTTTATGAAAATTTTTCCTCCCCTCTTCTTCCCTCCATTTCCCACATACCAAACATAGGGTTATGGCCTGTTTGGTTTGAGGGAGGGTAGGAGGAGGGTGAAAAGAAATTTAATAATTTCTTATTTGGTTCAAAAGGAGGAAGGAGAGATGGTAATAATCATTTTATCATTTTATCCTTATATATCAATTTATATTTTTTATTGATATATTATATAAATTAATCTACATCTTAATTTAAATTATATAATTTAATGAAAATTCAGTCGTATCATGTTAATATGTGCATTAAAAAATTGGTACAGTAATTTTTATTCTAATTAATATAATAATATATTTGAAATAATCAAATTAACAAATTTTATATGCTCCAAAGAAATGAAATTTTATTCTCTTTAGGCTATGATTTTTTTCAGCTTTAAAATATATTTAATAAATAATGTATTTTGTAAAAAAATTAATTTTATAATATTATAATTTTTTATTTAAATAATTTTTTTATTTTTAATTAATTTTTATATAATATGTTTTTTAATTATAATAATTCATATTTTTCATTTTTTACGTAGGATAATATTTTTTTGTTTGAAATAAATATTATAATAATATATTTGATGGATAGTAGTGGAATATCAAAAAAATCATAAGTGTATATGATAGTCCAAAAATTTAGCTCATTTCCAAAAATCCCCAATTTATGGGGAGCTAAAATGGGGGTAAAGAAGGAAGGGGAGGAAACATTTTGGCTTCCCTCCCCTCTAAAATTTTTAACCAAATGAGAGGAGGGGCTCCCCACCTCTCCCTCCAACCAAACAAGCCTAGAGGTATTTATATCCATATAACTAAAAATTTGAGAGGATTATATATACTAAAAAATATTACCTCTAATCCTCAATATAAAAGTTAGTTGTAAATTTAATTTGGTCATAAATATAAAACTTTTAATTTATTTATCCCTAAAATTTGTCGATTTGGTCCCCATGTAATATTTTGGTAGTTACACATGTTAAAAAGTTTTCATTAAAAGATTAGTTTCAATGCACATGATTAATATGGATAGTTTAGGAAAAACAACATCTAATTAAAAATAACTGATTTTTTTAATATTTACAAATTTATTTAGCTCTTACATAAAGGACGGAAGGCAATATAACTTATGGGATATATAATTAATTGTTGGAGTTTATACATACAAAAAATGAAAGTTTAAGTAATTAAGTTAATTATCAAGTTTTAAAAGCCCAAGTGTTATTTATACATGTTTAAATTTCATGAGAGTTTAGCGTAATTTAACAGAGACTAAAATAAAAAAAAATTAGAATTACTTTAATACTTTTAATACTTAATTTTAAATCATATAGTTTGAAAATTATAATTATGTTAATCAATCTCCTTCAAACAATTTATATCTTTGGGGGAGAATTATGAAAGCGAAGATGCTATTGTTGGCCCAAAAAGAAAAAAGACATTTCTCCGTTGTTTGTACTAGAATGTGATAGCCCGTTAGCATTTCGAAACTTAAAAGCAAGACTGAAAACGAAAACAATTCATGTGTAACTAGTCCGCTTATTAAGCTTTTCTTTTCTTTTCTTTTCTTTTTTGAATAAAACCTGAAAACTTCAGTAGATCTAACAACGAAAACGAGTACAAACAAGAATTAAAAACCCATCCTTCATCAATGTCCTCCTCCTGATGGAGGGATGGAGGTTGATCCAAGGGCAAGAAATCCCCATCTATCTTGTGAGTCAACTTAGCTAGCCTATCCGTAATAGTAAGGTTAACTTGCCGCTTTCTATGAATATTAAATCTAGTCTCATCAATCACATCTTTAAAAAGAGTGGTCAATATCACAGCCTCTCAGGCACAGATTAATCGCCTCAATACAATCAGAGATTAAATTGATTTTCCTGAACACCTTGGCCCAATACAAATTCAGGCCATGTATGAATCCAATCAGTTCAGCAATTGTTAGTGGAATCACAGTCAGTTTACAGCTGAAACCACAAACCCATCTATCCTGTGTGTCTCGAATGAAACCACATCCGCTCTTCCTGCTTGGTAACATTGAACCATCTACTGCAACTTTGATATAGGGCCTGTTTGGTTGCTCCCCAAAACCATAGTTTGGAAGGCAAAACCATAGTTTGGGTGGGATGTCACCCAAACAGCGTCAATTTTGGAGAAATAATTTGAAACCATGATTTGGGCTAGAACCATGGTTTTGAAGCCCAAAACCATGGTTTTAAGAGAAGTGAATCCATTATACTTCTGGCTCAAATTAGAGAGTATGATTGTACCTATTAGAGTAGATCTCAACAATAATATGACTTTAACATCCCTCAATTATTTTTTATAAACAATATTTAATCTTATATCTTATAAATATATATACATATATTAATTGTTTATTAATTATATTATCTTATGTATTATTAATTATGTTGGTAAAAAAATATTATTAACAATTTTATTCCTTCAAATTAAAATATATAATAAAATCTATCTTTTATGTAATTATCATATTAACTTATGTCTTTTTTAGTAATTTGTATATATAAAAAGTGCTTCTGATAACAACTATCCAAATACTTTCACTTTTCAGAATTACTTTTTTCCAAAATCTATTCTTCACAAAATCTATTTTTTTCCGGAATCTATTTTCAGAAGCTATTCTCCAAACTATGGTTTGATTTCAACCAAAAACCCCATGGTCTTTTCTGTTACAGCCCCCTTCTCTGATGTTAGACATTCGCGCTTGAGTTGGTACAGCATTTTTTAGAAAATCCTGATCCCAACATGCCTTGGAAAAACTAGCTTTTGCACTGAGATCCATAACTGTGTTATCACCTCCAAACAGCTCGTCACATCGTGCGGTCCAGATATCCCAACAAATATAGCTTGTTAAGCATTTTAATTTGCTAGGTATTACACATACACATATATCAATTCCTTTTTTTTTTTGCAATTTTTATGATGCTATAATGTAATAAAACAAACTAAATTTTGAATGTTCATTAATTTATAATTTGAAATTTAGAAGGGAGAAACACCATCACTTCCTAATATAATTGGTGACGGATGATTGTTATTTGAATTGGGTAAAGGTCCCAGCACTCTCATTTTATTTTTTAATACATTCAACATGTAATTTTTTTATATTATGCATACAACACCTTGATCTTATTTTCCTAGTACATCTATCACCTCATTATTATTTTTTTGGTTACATTAAGCACCCTAATCTTTAGGGTGCATACTTAGGTCAATGCACCTGAGAAATAAGATTAGGATGCTAATTGTACTTTTACCCATTTGAATTTACTGATATGATTTTTTGAATTTATAATTGATTGATTCTATATTTAAGATTAGGGAAAATTAGGGATAAATCCCTTATTAAAACTTTAATTGGCAAATAGAATTTAAGATGGTTAATTACATAAGGAAAGATTAGTTGCAAATAAAAGACCATAAGTTGGATAAAGGGAAGATGGTTTGCATAGAACATTATTTGAATATAAGGAATTAGTTTGCATATAAAAAAGATGAGTTATATATAAAAAATTTCATTTGCACAAAGAGAAATTGAGTTGCATATTGCATAAATGAAGATTATTGCATATAAGGAAAAATAAATTGCATACAAAGGAAGTTAAATTACACACAATATAAGTTAAGTTGCACAAAGTCCTTAGGACCCATTTACCAATTAAATTTTCAATGAGGAATTTATCCCCAATTTCCCGTTAAGATTATAACAATATTTTGAAATTTTATATATATTTTTAACTTTCATTTCATTTTACCTTTAAAATCAACTTAGTAGTTGTTATCTAAATTTAAAATTCTAGAAATTAAAAAAAATTCCGTAGAGGATTTTGAATATTCCCCCATTTATTCAACAGCAAAATTCGCATTATATTGTGTTCAAACACACTACGCAGAGATTAATATAATGGGGTTCTAAGTCAATCATTAGTGAGACGTTAGTCACCCTGGGAGATTAATATGCAGTTTGAGAAGATGGATCTTCAGAGATTCCCTTGTTCTGTGGTTCTGGTTTTTCTTTCGAGTGTAGCTATGCTTTGTTATGGTAGTAGAACCAGTTCATTCATTAGAAAGATCGTGAATACTGTGGATATATATGCCACTTGATAACGATGTATTCACTCTATTACAAAAAAACATAATAATTGACGGTTATTTTTGCTCATATTTGACCGTTAAAAAACGGTCAAATATGCTTGCGTTATATATTTGGATGGATAATATTTGACGGTTCTGAAGTTAAAATCATCAAGTATTGGTTACCAATTTTACAGTAACTAACTTCAATTACTTGACAGTTACTTGTACAACTATCAAGTATTTTCAAAATACTTGATGTTACTCTTAAAACCATCAAGTATTTTAGAATTTTTTTTAAATATAGGAACTGCTTTTCCAACAGCCCTCTACATTATGAAATTTCATACAAAGCAGCATTATTCGATAAATAGAACCAAGCTAGTATTCAAACCAATATACAGCAATCAATAATTCACTCATATGAATCTAATTAACCATGTACCAGACAAAAATTTACATTATGTACATCTTAATAAAAAACCAAATGTCATACAATATGTTGTTTTAAGCTAAATCAAAATTTTAGACTAGTACAAAAGAAAAAAGAAGAAAAAAACCAACCAAGACCAAAATTGACCAATTGCCAAAAACCACAACAAAATTGTCCCATACCAAAACCAACAGCATAATATTGAAACCAAAGCAGTTTTCAACTTCCCTATCTATTTTGTGCCCACTGATGGTACAAAGCCAATACCAATTCTTCAACGATTTCTTCTATCTGAGCAAATGAATACACTGTACAATATGTGTCGGCAAAATACTGTATGCAAAAGCAAATTGAAGTTAGATATAAATCTAAAGCTATGTTTATATAATTCTAAAATATATAAATTGAACTTTAACAAATGTATATTACCTTCGCAGGGATTGTGTTGGAATTGTGTATAATTATTTTCTTCATGAATTTCATCACACAATACCCACAATTGGAGCTTTTATTTAGTTGACATGGGCAATATAAAGAATGGGAAAGGAAATTATATTAGTCAATCATATAAATAAATCATATTTATTAGAATAGTAAGTAATGGTAATAGATACCTTTACTTTCTTCCATAAGAAGGCTTTGCCGAATTGGTTGTTTTTGATCGAGGGGTAGGGTAAGGCTTGATTTGTGTGGTATAGCCACAAAACCCTAAGAAGACAATAAAATTGAATATTAATAATTGTAAAAAAAATTATATTGAAGCAAGAAATTAAATTAAATATAGATAATAGATATAAATGTTACTTATTAAACAATGAAATTATAAACGGTCGATTGGTCGGATCCCTACGAAGAGAATCAAGATACCAAATCCTTGGCTTTGTAGGATTGACCACAATCAGCATCTAGTCTCCCCTAAGAAAGACAATTAGAACAATTACAAAATATTTGAAAATAAAAGAATTTAAGGAAGTTCAGTATACTACCCTTGACAGTAAGGTGGCAAAAACAAAGTCTCACTAGTCTTTGCTGCCTTAGAAATGAAGATATCCGCCAAATCTCTGGATAAGTCTTTCTTCTTCATATTAGGGTCGTGGCCAGCGAAAGTGTAGAGGCTGATAATCTTGAACTTGTTATCAAGGCCAATAAGGGATTATAAAATTCTTGTAAAGATACCTAAATCAACAAACAAATATATCAATAGAATAAATGTTCAAGTAGTTAAGTATTTAATTAAAATTTTAAGAAATACCTGATAAAAAAGTTACAGATATTCGTGCTGGCTATTCTATGCATCAGAATTTCCTTTAATACGTTATTTGTGACATGGTCAGATGAGCGTCTATCATAGATCTCTGGCTCAAAATCTAGGGAAATCATTAAGGAATCGCCATATTCTCACTACTAGAAAAAAGACTTATAACGTCGCAAAATAACGGCGGTTAAGCAGAAAAACGACGTGGAAAAAAAGGCAGTGGCATTTTTGTAAATAAGTTGAATGTGTTGTTATTTTCCACGGCGGTTATTTAAATAACCGCCATTAGAAACACTTTCCACGGCGGTTTTCTTAAAAACCGCCGTGGAAAGTGCGTTCATTAGCCCTACGGCGCCTTCGTGTTCTGTCATTTTCTTTCTCGTTTCATCAGTGTGCCATGATCCCTCTCTGTCCCACCACCAAAAAACTGTCATTACCGGCCATTCCCCCAACTACCCCACCGTTTAAACTCCTCCATTGAGCTTGTGGTGCCTTGCCGCCGTCCGCCGCCATTCGAACACCCCTAATTTCGTATCATTCTTTCTCGGTTCTTCAGTAGTGCGCCGTGGTCCCCCTCTGTCCCACCACCAAAAAAATGCCATTACCGGCCATTCCCCCCACTACCCCACCGTTTAAACTCCTCTATTGAGCTTGTGGTGCCTTGCCTCTGTCCGCCATCGTTTGAACGCCCCTTATTTCGCATTTGAATCTTCTGTACTCTGTGAGTTCCTCTTCTTTCATTCTTTTCAATTTTTCTTGGTTTGTTGAATGTTTTGGCCATGAAAATCTGTTGTATTTGAAATGGGTTTGTTAGTTTTACATTGTGGTTGGCTTGTATTGTTTTTTATGTGGTTGAACCGTTGATTGGTGGGCATTGGATGTGAGAAAACCTTAATTCCTTCTTATATACCGTATTAGAAACATGTTTAAATGTTTGGAGTTGATTAGTTGTGAAGTTTTTAAATTTTTTTATAATTTTTTGATATCTATTTTGAATTTTTGGTAATTTTTTTGTAATAAATATAAGAATTTAGTAATAAATAATCTGTTTGTTATTTTGTGTTTTTTTTCCTTCGTTATGAATTTTGATTGATAGTAAAGTGTTGTTTAAATAATCTGTAGAATAATGGATCGTAGTTGGATGAAAGGTAAGAGAATTATCAAGGAATATGAGGATGAGGTTGAAAGGTTTCTTGAGTTTGCTCAGAGAAATGCCCCTAGTAAAAGATATGGATTGTACTATTGTCCTTGTGTCAAATATTTAAACAATAGTTGACAGAGTATTTCTGAGATAAAAGAGCATCTTATCTGTGATGGGATAAATTTGAGGTATACAAATTGGATATGGCATGGAGAAATTAGAAAGACTACACTGTCTACAGATGAAAAGGTTGTGAATGAAGACTTTGGTGATATAATTTCGGATATGTTTCGTGATATAAGGTCTGAATCCTCTACACAGTTCTCTTCCACCTTTGAAACTTTGTGTAGTGATGCAGAGACGCCTTTATATCCGGGGTGCAAAGATGATTACACAAGGTTGACAACCATATTGAAACTGTTTGAAGGCAAGAAATGGTTGGACTGATGCTAGTTTTACGGAATTACTTGAATTGCTGAATGATATTCTTCCCAAAGGGAATTCACTTCCGAAACGAATATATGAGGCAAAAAAGATTTTGTGCCCGATGGGTTTGGAATATGAGAAGATACATGCGTGTCCTAATGACTGCATATTATTTAGAATGATTATGAAGGGTTGAATAAGTGTCCTAAATGTGGGACTTCAAGATACAAAATGAAGAAAGATGATGGTGATTATAATGAGATGACCAAAGGTTCTCCTTTGAAGGTTCTGTGGTATCTTCCAATAATACCATGATTTAAGCGTCTATTTGCTAATGCCACAGATGCAAAGAACTTGACATGGCATTTCGATGAGAAAATATGTGATGGAAAGCTTCGTCACCTGGTAGATTCTCCTCAATGGAAAACAATAGATCAAAAATTTTCTCAATTTGGTGGTGAGCCAAGAAACCTTCGGCTAGGGCTTTGTACGGACAGAATTAACTCATATGGTAATCTTAGTAGCACACACAGTGCTTGGCCAGTGCTACTCGTAATTTACAACTTGCCTCCTTGGTTATGTATGAAAAGAAAGTATATCATGCTATCTTTGATGATCTCGGGGCCAAAACAACCGGGAAATGATATCGATGTGTATTTGGTACCTTTGATTGAGGATCTGAAAAAATTATGGGAGGAAGGTGTTGATGTGTTTGATGCATATAAACAAGAAATCTTCAATTTACGTGCCATGATCTACCACGATAAATGACTTTCCGACATATGGAAATTTGTCAGGATACAGTGTTAAGGGGCATAAAGCATGCCCAATATGCGAAGAAGGCACCCACTATATGCAACTTAAACATGGCAGGAAGACAGTATACCTTGGTCACAGAAGGTTTCTTAGTCAGTATCACCCTTACCGTAGATTGAAAAAGGCATTTAATGGCTCACAAGAATATGAAATGGCTCCAAGACCATTAATTGGAGAAGAAGTTTATCAGCGGGTGGAGGGAATTAATGTGGTCTTCAGTAAGAAGAAGAAGAAGACTGCCGGTGAGAGGAATATATGGAAAAAAAGATCTATCTTTTTTGATCTTCCATATTGGCAAAGTGTTGATGTGAGGCATAGTCTAGATATGATGCATATGGAGAAGAATGTATGTGATAGCCTTGTTGGTACACTTTTGCATATAAGTGGAAAGACTAAAGATGGAATCAATACAAGACGAGACTTAGTCGAAATTGGAATAAGAAATGTCCTTCACCCACAAGAAAGAGATGGTAAGTGTAACATCCAAAGTTTTAGGCCTAGAAGTACCAGTAATAGCCTGAATTAGATAGGCTATCAGACCCCTGTGAGCAGAAGTCCCAAAGACGAGAAAGGAAGTTAAAGCAGTTTCAGGGACTATACTGCAAAGTAAAAGTTTTCAGGGGCTCGGGTATAATTAAGGTTAGAGACTCCAGTAAAGTCTCGAAGGCCCAAAAAGAGAAAAGAGACTAGATACAGGCCAAAGGTTAAGCTAGAAGTCTCAAAGAGAAGATCATATGAAGCTAAGTCCAAGAAGGGACTAAACTGTAAATTCAGAAAGTTATGACTAACAGGGGTAAAAATGGAAGAGTACGCAGAGAACTCCAAGAAAATCCTAGAAAATTAGAAATAATATTCTAAGACTCTTCTATGAAGAGAAAAGATGAAAATACCCCTGAGGCAGCTTAAATGGAATTTATGAGGTTGTGACCGGTAAAAAGTATACCGTTTGAGGTAATTATTTGAAATAACAAGAGACCTCAAAAGTGTATACAAAAATGAGGTTAAAGGGTTGAAAGGTTGTACTAATTTATAAAATTAGTCCCGCAACCAAAAGGCCAGTAGAGTGGCTTTAAGAAATTAAAGAGCCGGTTTTGCCGATAAAAGGGTATTTTAGTAAATGAATTTTATGCAAGGCTTAAAGGAAGTGTTATGGGCTAAGAAAATTCATAGATACTCTCTAAAATTAAAGAGAATTTATGGATCTAACAGAAAATAATTACAGAGGCCAGAGCACTGTAATTAGAGAAAAGAAGTTAAACCCGGAGTAAAAGTGCACCGATAAAGTATTAATCAGAGTCTTGCACTTTACTTGGGCCACAAGTCGCCACTTGTCAAGCCTTTAATGGATGGTAATTAAAGCTTTCCAAGTGTCAAGCTACCAATGGAGAGGATCTTGACTTTGGAATTTAATTACATTATGATTTAAGTTAATTAAGAGAGAGGATAAGATTAAGTAAGCTAATGACACTTGGCATAACATTAATGATGGTTGGTGGGATATTTTGTACACATTAATGAGCTCATCTCTCCCCTAAATCAGATGGGAATTTCGTGCAAGGCATGAAGAGAGGGAAAAAGAGAGAGCTTTGAGGGAAAACCAAGAGAAAGGCATCAACTTTGGTCATACAATCAAGGTTCAAGGTGAGTTCTTGGCTCTAGATGTGTTCTTGCCTTGGTTTCTTTCTCTTTTATGGTTAAAAATATGTCTTCTCTCCCTTTTGATGGCTGGTCGAAATGGTTGATGAGTGGGGAAGGGAGTTTGGTTGTTAGATCTTGCTAGAACACCTCAAAGTATGGTAGATCCAAGTGGATCTATGTGAAAATTGGAAGAATTACGTGCTGATTTGATGGCTTTTTCGAATTAGTTACTGTTCATATCTGGTTCTGAAATTTGGCATGCTTAAAGTACACTCTATGATCTTTAAATCCATGGGTAGAACACTTTATTTGGATATGTGTACGATTTATGGTGATTTTTCAAAGTTAAGGTTTGAAATCTGGAAACAGTGTTGAACTTTTGGGAGATTGTCGAGTTCCGTACAATTCTGGTACTGTTCTGAGTAGAATTGGTTCCTGAAACTATTTTTCCTTTAAATTTAGCTTAATTATATTTCAGTGAGACTTGGAAGTACTCAATTTGGAGTTTTTTAGATTTAATTATGAATTTTCAAAGTTGAGCAAAAATTCTGGAGATTCTGCGTGAACAGTACCCGCGAACCAAAATTTCCAGATTTGATATTCTTGAATCTAAAGCCATCTAAAGTGGTCCTAATTGATAGGAAATAGATCATAAGGATGTAAAATAATAAGATTTATATTAGAAAAGTTAGAAAGAAAACCCTAAGACTAAGAGAAAGGGTTGAGGTTCAAGAAAGCTAGTCTTGAACTTTATGTAATCTAATGGTCCTAATGGATTGTGTCATCATTATGGTTATGTTTAGGACCTTTGAAACATCCAAGAGGATGTTTAGTGATGTTGACCGAATGCCCACATGGTTGGAAAGTCGAGGGAGTCAAAGGAAAAGTAAGAGAAAAGCTTGAGGTGCGAGGTAGTGAACTTACCCTTTATGTGCTTGACATGGTATGCTTATGTGTTGGTTTGTATTTGTTGTTTGAATGATGTTGTGACATGATGATTGTTGCTGGAAATGCTGTTTTTAATATGTTCCTATGGCCATGCATTTTTATACCAAGCATAAAGCATGATGGCATGTCACTAGTTAACTTAAATTTATGAAAAACTACATACCATACACTAGCATCCATCTTGTGCATGTATGTGGTAGTGTTTGCTACTGAGATTCTCCCGAATCTCACCCCCTCCCTAACCAACCATTTAGGTCAAATCAATGATGGGCACTAAGGGCATGAGAAGCAAGGAGAAGAAGTGGAGAATTATTAATGCTAATGATTGATATTATTATTCAATGTATAATTCTCCTATGTTGTAAGTTATGTTATGAATGCCATCAATTCAATGTATGTGCTTAGGATGTTTATGGTATGGATGAAAGTATATGAGCATGAATGGGAAAGAGTAAGCCCATGTTAGGTATGCCAAAGAAATAAAAAGAATTAAAGTAAAGAGATATTAAGGGATAAAACGTAGGTCCTAAAGCAGTTAATTTCAAGCTTCAGTTTGACCTATCATATGAATGAGTTAAGCTACGGAATTTGGTACACTTATAATGCATATCCCAAGCTTTAAAATGAGTGGTAAATCACATCATTTGGATGTGTATACAATGAGATATGAATTTTCGAAGTTAAGGCGCAGAATCTGGAAAGTCCAGATTTTACCAAATGAATAGTAATTTTAATCCAATAAACTGTACGTTTTCAGTGAGGATGAGTTCAGTTGAATATTTTTCCCTTAAAGAGCATTGAAAGATCTTCCGTAGAATTTTGGAACACCTCCATACGATTTTTCTAGAATTAGTTATGATTTTCCAAAGTTGGACCTGTAATCTGAAAACTGGACAGTGAACAGTAATTTTCTGAAAATTAACGTCCAAATTGAAATTTTTAATCTTAAGACCATTCAAAGTGGTCTGGAATGGTTCTAAATGAATGCTAAGGTATTATATAAGGAAGGTGTGACAGTAAGAGGGCTTATTTACATCCAGTTGCGCACACATTATCAAAAGAAGAGAATAGAAGTTTATGTGGTTTTGTCAATAGTATTAAGGTGCCACAAGGTTATTCTTCTAATTTAAGCAAACTTGTTTCAATGCAAGATTTGAAGATAACGGGAATAAAGTCTCATGATTATCATGTGTTGATACAACAATTACTTCCACTTGCTATTCGAGGCATTATGAAAACCGATGTGAGAAATACTATTACAAGACTTTGTTTGTTTTTTAGTGCCATTTGCAGCAAAGTCATTGATCCTGCTGAGTTGGATGAATTAGAAAATGAAGGTTATGTGATCCTCTCTCAATTGGAAATGCATTTTCCTCCATCATTTTCTGATATTATGGTTCACTTGATAGCTTATCTTGTGCGAGAGATAAGACTTTGTGGCCCTGTGTGTTTAAGACGGATGTAGCCTTTTGAGAGATACATATAAATCCTAAAAGGGTACTCTAAGAATCCTTATCGGCCTGAGACATCAATTGTTGAGAGATATGTAGCTGAGGAGGTAGTTGAGTTTTGTAATGCATATCTTGATAGGGTAAAGGCAGTTGGTCTTCCTCAATCTCGACATGATCAGGGGAGAAGAAGCAAGGGAACACGGGGTGTCATAGTGAGGTCTATGTTAAGAGAAGTTGTAATGCAGGCACATCTATACATTTTAAACAACACGGATGAAGTTTTGCCTTACTTGAATGCTCACAAGAATATGCTGAGGAACTTGAATCTAAGAAAGAATGATATGCAACTAGCTAATGAACATAATAAGTCATTTGTAGAGTGGTTCAAGCGAGAAGTGTTAAAAGATGGCAATCCTTTTGAGACAATACAGAGGCTAGCTGCAAGGCCTTCTTTTGAGGTTTTGTGTTGGGGTGGATATGATATAAATGGTTATTCTTTTTACACAAAAACCCAAGACGAGAAGAGTACTATACAGAATAGTGGGGTGATGGTAGTAGCGGAAGTCATGCATTTTGCTAGTTCTAAAGATAGAAACCCAATGTTGGCGGCAATGTCCTATTATGGAATAATAGAAGAGATATGAGAGGTTTGTTATACTAAGTTTAAAGTTCTTGTCTTCAAATGTAAGTGGGTTAATAGTAATGCTGTGCAAGTGGATGAAGAATTTGGATTTGTTTCGATAGATCTTGAGAGGTTTAGATATGGAGACGAGCCATTTATTTTGGCAAGTCAAGCAAAACAAGTGTTCTTCGTTCCTGATCTAGCAAAAAAGAAATTGTCTATCGTGCTTCAAGGTAAAAGGCAAGGAGTTGGTGGAGATGATGGTGACTTAGAGCTTAATCTTGATGAAACCCCGCCTTTCACAGCTACTCGACCTAAAATAGTTGAATTAGATTTGGTGGATGATAACTATGCTGTTAGAGATGATCATTGTGAAGGAATTTGGGAGTATAATCATTGTAAGGCTTAAATGAATTATTTGATATTTTTTTTGGCTAAATATACTTAATCATATAATGTTTTATATTAACTTGATATTTCTTATTCTTACATTTATTAATTCGTTGTTCTTTAAACAAGAAATGGACAGATCCGATCAACAGGGTTCTAGTGACGACAGCTCTTTTACTAGCCGGAGAAAGGGTAGAGGGCCAACACGTATGAGGCATTTAGCTTTACGTGATGAGAGCACACATCCTATGAGGATTACAGTGGAGTTTGGTGATGATTTGAAGCCTATAGGAAAGACTGGGGCTTAATTTACTAGTTATGTGGGTTATGTCGCACGCAGTAAGATTGGCATAGACATTCCTAGCTGGAAGAAGGTGGACAAAGATTTGAAGAAAAACATTTGGGAGGATATATTGGTATATTGTGCATTGTTTTCTCTACTTGTTTCAATTATAGTTGCTTATTTACTTTATAACTCTATGCTATTATTGTATTGCAGCTGACATTTGATATTCCTGCCACTGAACAAATGAGAGACCGTCTGTTCAAGCAACTTGATAAACGGTGGAGGGATTTTAAGGCCACGCTTACAAAACATTATATTCGTGGAAAAACAAAGGGTGAGCATCCTAAGGAACGATATTCATTTATTAGTGACGAGGCATGGGAGAGTTTTGTGAAGCAATGTGAAGACCCTGCATTTCAGGTTTGGTTTCTTCAAACTTAATTTTTAATCAGGTCATATTTTATTTAACTAAACTAACTTTGTCGAATTTGTTTTATTGTCATAGGCATTGAGTCAGAAGAACAAACAAATATTTGAGCAAAATGTATACCCACATACCATGTCTCGTGTAGGGTATGGTAGGTTGGAAAGAAGTATGATGGAGGAACAGATGAAGAATGCACAGATGGCTGCTGCTTTAGATCCTACTGGCTACATTCCACCCATTAAGCGTTCTTCTCGCCAAGAAAAATGGAAGGCGGCGAGGATTAAAAAGGGTCAATACATTACTCCACAGTCTGCTGCTGTTGCTGAGAGGATTGTAAGTAATATTTAAGAATTATACTTCATTAATTGTTTTTCTCAATTATCTTAAATTGAATTTGTTGCTTTAATGATATAGGATACACTTGAGGAGCAATTATCTCAAGGTACATTCATCCCTCAAGGACGGATGGATATCTTGGCCACTGCTATTAGAAAAGCTGACCATCCTGGCAGAGTCAGAGGGACCCCTAAAGGAATTAGTATTAAAGAATTTTTTAGCTCTGCTTCACGAAAAAGCACTAGATCATCCTCCGCTAACATGGTATCTAAAGAGGAGCTCAACCAACGACTACAGGAAGAAACAGAGAGAGTTCGAGCTGAACTAAGTCAACAACACATGGCAGAGATGCAAAAGATACATGACGAATTCGATGCCAAGTTTCAACAGACTCTGATGATGATGGGTACGAGTGGATTCCAGATGCCCCAAGTATCTAAACCTTCCCAGGTAATAATCACACATCTTTTTAAATCTTCTAAAGGTTCATTTGATCCATTTAAACTTATTTAATGTTACTTAACTAATTTCATATTATGTTTCAAGGTTCACCTGTGATAAAAAGCGGGAAGGGCAGCAATAATCAGACACAACAACTGACAGTGTCTGACCCTGACCCTAGCCTTGACCCTGTCGAAGACAATGGGATGCCGTGTTCTCTCTATGTGGATTATGAAAATTCACCTGTTCATGTTGCTAGTGGTCGAGCATTCATGGGCACAACGATTAACGGCAACAAAATTCCGAGCAATCAAGCAAGGGTGACAGTGGAGAGAATTGTTCGTGGTCAGGGGGTACACCAGTGCCCAATCCTACTGATGAGGTTTGATTCTTGGCCCAAGCTAAAGGACATTTCATTTTGTGGCCAAAGAGACTTATTGCAAAGCCAATGGTGAAGAAGGCGGCAGCAAAGAAGGCCACAACGAGCGCATCATCAGATCTTGTACTCTTGCCTCTTCCTGGTGATGTTGCGCTTATGTATTCTAGTTTGGAGGTTCTTCATTCCATGGTGCCAAACATGGATAAGCCTGTGACTTTCAAGATGTCGTTGGGGATTGTGGGTTCAAATATAACATACGACTTCACCATTGACAAGAGGGACCTCGTTCAGTTCCTCAACTTTGAGGAGCTTGATATAGTCTTCATGCTGCTTGCTATTTTGTAAGTTACAATATCATTTTCTTATTACATATTATACTTCATGCATGTCCTAATATTTTTTATTTGAACAAGAGGCATTTTAATCAAATCTGTCGAAACGGAGGACTTGAAGGAACATATGGCTTTATGTGTCCTCAAAGGGTGCAGAAAGAATTTAATACTGTGGAAGCGAGGTCAATCTACATGATGACCACAATGACTCAAACCTGAAAGCCAATATATCTTACACCTTACGTGGAAGGGTAAGTGTATTATTGTATTTGAGATATACAAGTTGTATGTGTCGAGTTATAATTAACATGGTTTGTTTTTTGCAGTTATCATTGGACTCTAATTGTTTGTGCCCCTTTTGATAACAAAGTTTACTGGTTCGATTCACTTTGTGGAAGTCCATCTGAAGAAACCAAAGATGTCATCGACACGTTAGTTTATGTTTATATATTTATTACTTGTGAAGTTTATAAAAATATGCTCTAATATCATTTTCTTTTACACTATTGATAGGGCTTTTCATAGTTTTAATGTTGTGGCGATTAAACAAAATAGACAACCACCAAGATGGATTCTTCCAAAGGTATATGTTGTTTTGAACTAACTTTTAAACATTTTTGGATGAATTAAAGTTAATGTTTATAATCAATAATGTCTAATATTCAATTTTATATCTCATTTTGTTAGTACCGTTGTCAACAAGGACATGTTGAATGTGGATATTATGTCATCCGCTACATGAATGACATCATTGAGACAGGAACGACTGAGAAATCAGACGAGGTAAAGATGAGTTATGTTGCATGACGTTCTTCAATTCATTTCACATTTTTGACTAAGTTTACTATGTTATTTTTGATTAACAGATATTTCAAAATACTGCGCTATATCTCATGGATAACATCAACTTGATGAGGGACACTTTGTCAACAACATTCGTACAAACTATTGAAATTTAGCTTTCAAATAGTTAGGTTATTTCTCAAAAAATTCATTGTTAGATGTTTTCTCTTGGTTCCCTCTTATATATACATGTTCATTATTTCTATTGTACAGAGAAGTAGTTACTTCTATTTCAGAATTGCTGGTCCTAGCCTATACATGTTCTTTGGTCTTAACCCTTTAGTTCTATTAGCCGGTTTCCCTATTTTCGCATTGTGTAAAAGAAATTTCAATGCTATATATATATTAACTAGCTAATTGATCTTGTTCTGTGTATTCTGCACTGCCTACATTTATTTGGAATTGTAAACTGCGGAGTGATAAAAATGAAAATCTAGCATAATTTTTAAAAAAATATTTTTAACTGCGGTTAAACAAAAAACCGCTGTTGAAAGTTAAATTTCCACGAAGGTTTTTTGTTTAATCGCCATGGAAATATAACTTTCCACGGCGGTTTCAAACCGCCGTGTTTTCTTTACCTTTCAACGTCGCCTTTATCAACTTCGCCTTCAAAATCGCAGTGAAAAGCCTTTTTTTCTGGTAGTGTCTAATCTGGTCCCAACTACATATTCCTCAAGACATATTTGGAATCTTGATGATATCGCTTGAACGAGTTCAGAGGGCTACTTTTGTGGCGATGATAATGAGTGATCGCCCAATAAGCTCTTCTTCCCTTTAGACTAACAAACACACAGTTAGTAATTAAAGTAAAGTTTATTTTAAATCAACTGAAGGTTTCAAACTATACATATATACCTTTGTAGGCTGTCCTATGTAAGAAGACAAACTAGGCCAAGCAACAAAGCTATCTATGGCTTGAGTCACTGTCTCTGCATATGGGGTGGGCATAGGAAGAGTATAATTAGGATCAATAGTAGTGTTCAACTGTACCTTCACATGATCAGTAAGGAGAGGCACATCATGAATCATGCTCTCCCCCAGTAAATTGAACATACAGCCTGTTGCAACCGTGTGGCGTTTAAGCTATCCGCCACACATTGAATGTCCGTTTCACCTTAAACAAACATATGATCAAGTTAGTATGATATGAAAATAATTTAATGTAATCATATAAACACAAGCAGTAATATACCTCATGTAGCGAAGGGAATATGTAGCTGCATTTCCTACTTGGGCTGAGATTCGAAGCTAGCTATGGTGCTTGATTCCTGATCAATTGATCAATAAGGAGTGCTTGCACTTTAAATTGCTCCTTTAACCAGCGCGTTTCTTCTTTTAACTCCATAAACTCTACAGAAGAAGGCATGTATGATGAAGAGGGCTTTTGTCTAAACCCGAAGTAATCCTTCTTAGTGACTCCATAACTGACACCTCTAACCAGGATGGCTAGGAGTCCCCAACACCCTCCTTAGTATATCCTGGTCATCTGCAGAATATGCCCCTTGTGAAACTTCATGGGACAAAGTCTCCTGTATAACAAACATTCTTAGTATTGATACTTTACGATATTTACTAAAAACGTGAGGATTATTTAATTTAGAATAAAACTCACTATCCTGTCCATGACCTCCTTAACATAAGGATTATCAATTTGGTCATCTTTATTTTGCTTAGCTAATGCCCACAGCATTTGATGGGATATAGTGACATCTGATCCCTCCTTCTTAATCACCTGTTGCTCGAGGCCTGCATAACGAAAGTGCCCTTTTCAATAGGGATATTCATTCTTCTTTACCCTTTCCTTATTTTGGGCACTTTATTCCTGTAAAAACAAAGTAAATTTTGGTTAAACAGTACATAGATTAAATAAAAAGGACTATTTAATGTAGAATTATGCATAAATATTATTTGAAATTTACTATCGCGATGTGACGTCACAAAAGTAGCCCAATCCTTTGGTTTGACCAATTCCCATATCAAGCTCAGAACCTTGGACTCATCAGCTGTGGAAGGATCCATCAAATACTTGTTTGTTACAAAATATCACAAAGAGCGTAGTGCCCTCCTAGCCTTCCCCAAAACAAACTTCTTCTTACTCTCATATATATGAAATCCAGAGTACAGAACACATAAGATAACATATTAGTGTGAGGCAACTTGTAAAAAGATGAAATTTGAATTATTATAATATCTTATTGATACATTTGTCCAAATAGCGTCCCGCACTGAACAATCAACCTTCTTATGATGCTGTAGAGTGATGGGCACGGTGCTTTGTGCAACTACCCCAATATAGCTGATACACTTATTTGACTATACAGCTTGTCCTTTCTTATTCCACTGTGCATGACATTTCTTTCCTTTCGTCCTTACTTTTACTACCTCTTGCATGAAACAAAGCCCCCGTTGTATGCATGCTACCTTTTCTTGTAGCTGTTTCTCTTGGTTGGAGGCATCCCTAGGCTAAGATGGATTGTCGGTACTAGATCAACTATCATCTGTCATCTGTAACGAAATTAAATCAAACAAAATGAATCAGAACCCATTAAATGAAAATAAAGTCATTAATGACAAAACTGACTTAAACAAAATTAAAACAAATAAAACTTAACTCAAATAATAATAAAGAGAATTTACGTGTTTAACTAGTTTTTTTTTCTACTCTTAGCTTTTTGTATATTCTTTTTGGTTTGAATTATTTTGATCTTCTTGCGAAGCACTTCCCCCTCCTTGAAATCCATATTCCATCACTGTGATCATGCCTAACATACATGGATTCGTCTTCATTTAAAAGATATTCAAGTGATGTCCTTTGAAATGGATCATCTTCAATTGCATTGTCTTCATACCCTATCTCATCATTCATTTTATTGGTTAACAAAATAATAGACCATTGTTTAATAGCCGGATCTGGGACATAGAGAACTTGTCTAGCTTGAGAAGCCAAAATGAAAGGCTCTTTTTTGTATCCTTCCTTATTCAAATTCAATTGTATGAACCCTAAGTCATCAATCTTCAATACATTATTATTGTTCACCCACGTGCAACCGAATACTGGAACTCTGAATCTAATGTAATCTAACTCCCAAATATCCTCAATCACCCCAAAGTATGACATACTTGCAAGATAGGATTTTTATCTTTGGCACTTGACATATGCATGGTATTAGCTACAAGAGTTACACCACTATTTTGCTATTTACTCTGATCATCCTGCTCTTTAGTACAGAAAGTGAACCCATTAATGAGATAGCTTGTGAAAGAAATCACATGTTTGGTTGGTCCATCTGCCAACAACTTTAATTTCTTAGAAATTGAATTAAGATCAACATTGTACTTGCTATGCAACTGCTTTTTCAATCATGCTGTAAATTGTTTATTATATGTTCTGGCATACTAGCTTTCAAGTTTATTGGGATTATCCCTCTTAAACTCATCAATATGCTTGTCCACATAGTTCTAAATCTCTTCAAAGTTATGCAATACATATAGGTATGTTTGCTCCCACTATTGGTTTGAAATAGTTACAACATTCCTTCCCATAAATCCCTTCTCCATTCATCCTTCCCTTATGATGAGACACTGGAACCCCACTATTACTTGCATTTTTTAAGTATTGGGTACAAAATCTAGTAGCCTCTTTACAAATATATCATTCTATGATGCAACCCTCTAGCTGACTCTGATTTTTCACGTACACTTCCAATATTTTCATGTAACGCTCAACTGGGTACATCCATCTTAAATACGCTGGGCTGTACTGTTGGACCTCTCTAACTAAGTGGACGATTAGGTGGACCATGATGTTAAAAAAGGCCAAAGGAAAATGCATTTCAAGTACGCATAGCGTAACTATGATTCAGGTTTGCAATCTTGACAATTTATTGGGATTAATCACTTTGCTATAAAGAGACTTAAAGAAGAAACATAACTTCGTGATCGTAACTCACACCTTATTAGGTAAAATAGCCAGTATTGCCACTAGAATAAAGTTTTCTATCAAGACATGGCAGTCATGAGATTTTAAACCTTTTAGCTTCAAATCCTTTATTGAAACAAGGTTACTAATGTTAGAAGAGTAGCCTCCCACTACTGTTATTGCAGCAAGAAACTCACAAAAGCTAATTTCCTCCTTTTTAGATGGCGTGTGAGCTGGTAGACAAAGAAATGTATGAGTTCTCTTATCCTCTGGTGCCAATTCCTCCCTTATCCTTATCTTAACTATGTCTAGCTTCACATTTATGCCATCTTTAGTCTTCGCTAGAATATGGAGTAATATGACAAATAGAGTTTCACATAAATTTTTCTCAATATGCATAACATCAAGACAATGCCTCATATTTAGGGTCATCTAATATGGCAACATGAAGAAAATAGACCTTTTCTTCCATCCACTTATCCCAATGTGCCTCGCAAAAGGTTTTTCAAATTCACAATCTATATCTTTCACTTTTTCAAAAATGTCCTCCTCAATCAACGGTGTAAGTGCCTTACCTTTTTTTGAATTCCTATTGAAATATTTTTTAAATCGCCAGTAAGGATGATTATGATGCGACCATCTACAATGCCTTATATATAAATTTTTCATACCATATTTCAACCTTATGGAATCTGTGCCCTCTTTACAAATGGGACAACAAGTTGCCCTTTAATGCTATACCCTGAGAGATTACCATACGCAGGGAAGTCATTAATTGTGCCAAACAACATGGCTCTCAACTTGAATGTTTCTTTTTTATACCCATTGTATACATCGACCCCACTCTCCCATAGTAGTTTTAAGTCTTCAATTAATAAAGCTAGGTACATATCTATATCATTTCCTGGTTGTTTTGGCCCAGAGATTATCATAGGCATCATAGAATACTTGTGCTTTATGTATAGCCATAGAGGAAGGTTATATATAAACAAAATCACTAGCCATATGTTGTGGATGTTACTTTGCATCTCATACAGGTTCATCCCGTTGGTGGCTAATGCAAGGTGTAGATTTCTATCTTCTTTTTCGAATTCTGAATAGTCAATATCAAACTTCTTCTATTCTACAAAATCAGCAGGATGCCGAAGTATGCCATCTTTAATCTTTCATTTGTATGCCACCTTAAATTTCTTGTATCTTCTACATTACTATACAAGCATCTGAATCTTGGCACAATGGAAAAATATTATAATGCCTTCTTCGGGCTCTTTTCATTCTCTTGGTAACGTGATGTATTACACTTAGGATACTTAGTTAGTGACTTATATTCCTTCCTAAACGAAATGCAATCGTTGGGGCAAGTGTATATCTTCTCATAGCTAAGACCGATAGAGCACAACACTTGCTTTGCGTCATATGTTTTGCTTGGAAACTCATTTTCTGTTGGTAGCATTTGTTTAACAAGTAAAAGTTAGTTCTATGAAGCTTGTGTCTTTATACCCATTTCTTGCCTTCGAATTATATAGTTTCAAAAATGCAGACAATTTTGTGAAGTCAGTACAACCTTCATATAGAGCTGTCTCAACATCACACTTCAATCTGTTAAACATTTATGGATAATCATCAAGTTCCATTCAATTGCATTAGCCATATCCTTAAGATAATCAGCTTCATATGTCCTTGTGTCAAAATTAGATGATCCACAGCTTTCACTATGTCCTTGACTACTATTACTCACATCTCTTGTCTCTGTGCTTTGTCCATCACTTATAACTTTGATTAATTTCATTGATAATTAAGTGGCTCTCACAAACGGATGGTGAGACCCACTTCAGAAGGCAACACTTAAGATAAGGGCAAATAATCCCACTATAATCATTAGCGTGCTTAACTACAAACTTAATAAAATCTTCTAGACCATCCTAATATTCCTTTGATAGATGATTGGCAGACATCTATTCCTTATCTATAGTCTCCAACTAAGATGAATCATTTAGAGGAAAATATGATCAGTGACTCAAAGATATCATGAGAATTAAAAAAATAGGAAGTCAATGCATGAGGCATTATTAATTACATTTATTCCTCTTTAATTCTACTTGTTAACTAGTAATTCTAGTTGTTAACAACTAATAATTCAATAAAAATTCACTTTGACTTTAGTTTGAAAAATATTCTACTTCTACTAATGTGCTATTCCATTTGAAAAAAATTTGGCAACATAATGGCTTATAACTTAGTATTTCCTAAGTTTTATGTTAGTGACAGCTTTACCCAAGAAGGGGGTGAATTGGGTGAGTTATAAAAAAAAAATTTAACGTAACGAAACAGTGAAGTAAGTAAAATAGAGAAGATTGAGTTAGAAAGATTTCACCACAAAACTTAGACATAGGATTTATACTGGTTCGATCTCAACCTCTTGACCTACGTCTAGTCCTCAGAACACCTCTGAGATTTTCACTATGTTCCCAAGATTAAACGGGCTCTTGAGGCCTCAGTATAGTAATTGATTTTTTCAATCACTCCCCCTTACTATCCGTAAGGTTACAATCTCCTCAAGAGTCCACACTCTTGAGTTACTCTCAGAAAATAAGTAAAGAAGGTGTATCAAACTCTCTTACAAAGTAAATGAATATTAAACACTGAAGCTCGGTGAAAAATAGAGTATTGAATGCAAAATAAATATTTCAACAGATGGTAGCTTGCGTATTCAATACTTCATTCAATGCCCTTTGCGCTTTTTATAGTTGGAGAGGTTTAACTAACTGTTAGACTGAAGAGCTTCTAGCCGTTGGAAGATCGGTTAGTAGTTCGTCATTAATGCTTCTGACACGGTAGGTTAAATGCTACTAAATAACTATCGAGCTTCATAATCTGTAATAGCCTTGAAACAAGTCCTCTTTCTGAAGAAAAATTATGAAGATAATAGAATAATTGATGATCATTGATATTCATATAACAGTTAGGGAAGCATAGAATCAATCATCAGATCCTTCAAATATAATCTGAACTTACTTGATCGATGACTGGTTGATCGATCATGTTATCGATTAAATATAAGGAAAAAGCTTGAGTCAGACATATACATTTATCAATAAGATTATGGATCAATAGATGATTGAATAGGTGATCAATAAATGGTGAGAAATGAATACAGTGACTTTTTAAAAGATTATACAAGAATAAACTTCAAAGTTAACCTTGCCTTCAACTCCTTTCAGTAGAGAGTTAAGTTTAAAAGGAGGGCTGAGAAAAGCTTGAAGATGAAGAGATAAAAGTTTTTGAAAAACATTGTGTATAGTTGTTATTAAATGAACTGGTTCAATAATTGAACAAATGACCGAAAACTGTTTGATCAATCATATTATCGATAAAGTTAAGTATAAGATAAATATATTTTCAAAGGGTGTTGATTGAATATTTTATCGATAAATGGTTGATAAGTCAAATGATCGATAAAAAGTTTTAAAGAGATTTTCACAATGAAATTACTGAATATATGATGATCGTGTAAATTATCGATTAATGATTAATCGATTAAATGATCGATAAATAATCATTGAAATCTTATTTCAGAAAAGACCAGGAAAAACTTTGATCGATCACGTTATGTGAAAACAGAAGTTTCAAATGATTGGATGATCAATCATTTTATCAATAAATGAATGATCGATGAGGTGATCTAAAAATGGCTTAAAACAAATAAGTGCAGTGAAGGTGATGATGATCGATCAATTGATCGATTAAGGCACATGTCAGATCACTTAAACAGAGCATATTATTGATAAAACCAGTAAGTTATCATGCAATGTTAGAACAGGTCATTGATTAATGTCTAATCGATAAAGTGATCGATAAATTGTGAATTAAACAGAACATAAATCAAGTATAAAGACTTTACCATTTATCTTTGTTCTCATCAATAACTCGTTGATCAATCAAGTGATCGATAAATGCTTATCAGAATTGTATGAATTTTTCTGACAGTTGATTGAACATCAGATTATTGATCAATTGATCGATAATTTTTTGGAAGCTTCTACATTAAACAGTGTTAACGATGATCAATCAATTGATCGATCAACTCATAAATTGTGAATTATCTATCAAGTTATCGATCAACCTTAGTGCTAAGTTACTAACATACAGAGACATTTTATCTGATACATGATCGATTAACCTTTGATCGATCAACTTATTAAACCAAAAATAACTTAATTTGTTATCATCAAAACTTTAAATCAAACATTTTATGCCCTTTATTTGACTTCAAATAAAGTATTAATCAGCAAACCAGCAGTAAGGTAATTTCAATAACAACATTCGAATTAATTAACATTCAATAATTTAGAAAAACATAAAACATAGGGCCTTCAAGTCAATTTCAATTACAAAAGCAAAGAATTTATGGTAAAAACACAAAATTAAAAAGAGCATGGAACTAAAACTGATCTATGTACGCAAAAAAATAAAAAGAATTCTCCTTGGCCGAACATAGAAACGATAATAGAGAAAAAATAATTGCTCATCCTATCATTTAGTTTCAATTAATATGATTTGGAAGGAATTAGAAAATCAGATTAGGGATTTTAAAGAAGAACAAGACCAACCTGAAACTATAAAATTTGGAGAACACGCTGTGACGATGACGATGACGATGATGGAGGATGACCACACAACACGAGAACGTGACAATGACGGAGGAGGACCATAGAGAGCGACGATGATAGAGGAGGAACCACAAAAACAAAAGAGAAAGACCAAAAATGATGTGGGGATGGTAGATTAGAGGGTTGGGAGGTCTGGGCAGAGTTTGTGAACCAAAGGGGTGCCTGAAAGTTTAAAACAAGGTCAAGCAAAATGAACATGTTGGGGTTTTAAAACACAATACTTGACAGTTTTTCAATATAATCATCAAGTATCCTTGACAAATAATTGATAGTTATAATGAAAAACCATCAAGTATTACTAAACTTGACGGTTTCCAAAGGAACTGTCAAATATTTGTCGAGCATACTTGACTGTTCCTTTTAGAACCGTCAAGTATTCTCAAACAACAATTGATGGCTCCTTTTAAAACCGTCAATTTTTCTTTCGGCAAATTCCGCCTCACCTTATTTGACAGTTTTTGTTATAACCATCAGGTATTTGATGTCAAGTATTTGTAATTCTATAGTAGTGTCATTTCTCTAGCCTTTGGTCTCATTCCTTGCTGTTTTTATGTATGTACGGATTTCCTTGGTTAAGGTTCATGTAACACAAGGTGATTATATAGGGAAGGCAGTGATAGTTTCTTGGGTTATTGAGGATGAACCAGGATTAAGTGTCATGCGTTACTGGAAGGAGAATAGTAAGGAGAATAAGATAGTGACTGAAAGAGAATTTGTTACCTTTTTTTTTTTTTGCAGAAGAATTTGTTACTTACAGATTTTACAATTGCTCATCTGGATTTGTTCATCACTACACTATAAAATATTTGGAGGTAGGAATTGATCCATTGCCCCATGTTATGATTGTTATTATTTTTCTGATGCTAATCACAAGGGGTTTGTTTCAGTGAATGAGTTATTTATTACTGTGATAAAAAGTTTAATAATTTGTGAGGCTACTTCTCTGAATTTTTAGTTCGCAGTTATTATTTAAAAGGAAAACCCATAGTTTTGATGTCTTAGTAATCTGATAGTGCAGGGACCATTTTGGTGTATTAACTTATGAATAAAATACTTGGCCTAAGTAATTTGATTTTAAGTTGGTTCTAAATTTATGTAGAAGATTGAAAGCATGGTAGGATCTTCCCTTGAGCACGTCCTTTCATTTTTCATTGAGGATGTTATGAAGCTTGAACTTGGTTGAGGAAACACTTATACATGGCAAAAAACAAAGTTGTATTTGTGCAATACGTTTCTATTACTTCTAGATACCACATGAGACCTAAATCAGCAACTAACAATCCCCCAACCTAAATATTGCAAAGTCCACGTTCTGTTGGTTTTCTCTTCCTACTAACTTGTTATTTCAATGACGAAAATTGTTATTTTAATAACTTGTTATTTTGAATAGTTAACTTGTTAGTTTTATAGCTTGTTATTTTTGATAGGATTTGTTATTACAATAGTGAACTTGTCACTTCTATATTCAGTCTTATTACTTGGAATAGTTATTATTCATAAAGTTGTGATTTATTACACTTCACTTGTTATTTGTAGAGTTGAGTGTTGAATTTGTTGTCCATGCTAAAGTATTAGCTTTTTGCCGTAACCTTAGGAGGTGATTGGCCAACCATAAGCTCAATGAATGGCATGAAGATGCTTTGCAGCTTCTTCCACATCCAAGCAATGGAGGAAAGGCCAAAAAAAAGGAGACTGACTTAGTAGATAATAAAATGGGTATAAATTGTAGATAATGTTGACTTTGTACTAGTAATTACTTAGCACATTTATTAATTCTTAATCACAATTACGTATGTATTTCTGAAATGATACATAACTAATTGCATGCATAAATTCACATTATTTCCAGCAAAAAATTAATGTATGGAGCATGGTTCCAATAGTCACAATTGACATGTCTAATCCAAATGACTGTAGGTTTGAGAATCTTACTCAACAAACCTTGCTAAAACTAAATTGGTAATTTAACATTGATGACTTGTTATTTGGCATGCAAGATTTGTCACTAGCAACTAAATTGTGGAAATAATATCAATTTTTGCTAAAACTTAAGTTAATGTGAATAATTTTTTAACACTTGTTATTTCTCGTACTAGACTTGTTATTGACGACTAAATTGTAAAAATAATGCTAATTTATGGTAAAATGTAAGTTAATGTGAATAGCATTTTTACACTTGTTATTTCCCATACTAGACGTGTTATTGATAACTAAATTGTGAAAATAATGTCAATTTCTATTAAAACTTAAGTTAATGTGAATAACTTTATAATACTTGTTATTTTCCTTATTAGACTTGTCATTGGCGACTAAATTGTGGAAATAATATCAATTTTGCTAAAACTTAAGACAAATAGCTTTTCAATACTCGTTGTTTCTCATAGTAGACTTGTCATTGACAATTAAATTGTGAGAACAGTGTCAACTTCTGCTGAAACTTAACTTAATATGAATAGTTTTACAAAACTTGTTATTTCCTATACTAGACTTGTCATTAGCAACTAAATTATAGAAATAATGTCAATTTTTGTAAAAACTTAATTTAATGTAAATAGCTTTACAACACTTGTTATTTCTCATATTAGACTTGTTACTAGCAATTAAATTATGAAAATAATGCCTATTTCTATGAAAACTTAAGTTCACGTAAATAGTTTTATAACACTTGTTATTTCTCATACTAGACTTATTATTGGCAACTAAATTGTGGAAATAATGCCAATTTATGCTAAAACTTAAGTTAATGTGAATAACTTTTTAATACTGGTTATTTTCTATACTAGATTTGTCATTGACAACTAAATTATAGAAATAATATTTCATTCAAAAAAATTATGAAAATAATACCAATTTTTGGTAAAATTTGAGTTAATGTGAATAGTTTTTTAACATTTGTTATTTTTCATTTTAGACTTGTCATTGGTAACTAAATTATGAAAATAATACTAATTTATGCTAAAACTTAAGTTAATGCAAATTTTCACAATTTGGTTGCAATGATAGGTCTTCATTGGGAAATAACAACAATGTCATTACCAAGATAAAAAAACCAATGTGTTTTACAACGACTGTTTTTACAATATAAACAAAATATTCTTTCCTCTCCCCTTAGGATATTACATATGATAAGTTTGAACTAGGAAATTTTTCACTTTTTTGTTTAAGCACAACAAGGATCTCAACAGTTTGATGCTTCAATTACAATTACAATTCAATTCAAGATTTTGTGGCATAAAAATTAATTCAAGATTAATTATTTTAGCGTTGTTCACGTTTATAGATGTTTTTATAAGTAAATTATGATAAGCAATTTAAGCATTTTACAGTAATTCATTTCCTTCAATACTTGCTTGCTGCTACCCGGCTTCAATGACTTCTTGGTGGATATTGATTTTTCCTTTTCACCATCTTTGAAGAGTTTTCTTTGCGGAATCAATGAAGATTCTTTTTTCACGGCCTTTCTTCAATGAAGATTCTTTCTGCCATCACTACACCCAATCTTCTTACACTGAAGATTCTGCTGCCGTCCCCATCTACTTTGGAGCTCCAAATGTTAACCACTTACGAAGTTAAGCCGCTTGGAAATTTTGGCATTGTATGTTAAGGTCTGTGGCTTACGTCGAATATCATACTTGGGGAAGACGTGGTGTCATGGTGTGCTGGGCAATTATGGTAAAACCAGAGAAGAGAAAAGAGGATGAAGAAAGGAAGAGAAAGAAAAGAAGAAAAGAGGAGATAGGGGTGGTAGGAAAAAAAGAAGAAAGACAGTTTGGTCTTTTCATTAACATTTTATAATTATTCAATTTCTGACAACAATTTTGTTAATTCAAAAACCCAAATAGCAATTTTGTATATTTGAGGGGTTTTTTTTTGCAATTTTCCCAAAAGATTTAATTGTTTTAATTTATTATTTTTCTAAAAATTTATCAAATTGTATATTACTTTCACTCCTTAAGATATCAATAAATTAATTTGTGTAGGAAAATGGGCCAGTTCATTTTTGATGGATTGGACCTAAACCCATTAAATTTAAGATTCTGGAGTAAATAACAGAACATTTGGGTTGGAATTGCGAATTTTTTTTTTTTTTTTTTTGTTTAAACTGAAACATAAAGTAATGGTTAACGTGGAGGGAACGGTTATATGGAGGTGGTTTCTGCCAAATGGATAGATATGGGAAAAACTGCCGCAAGTCAAGATATAACTCTCCCTCTCAATTCGTTTTGAGAGCTTCTTTTTCTTCTCCCTCCGATTGCTCTTCCCGTATGTGTATTTGCTGTGTAACTAAGATTCGACTCTATCACTGGACCTCCGTGTGACTATCTGGAACTGTTATACATTTCAGATATGTCCAAATTCATCAATTTGAATAGATTAAGAAACTAAATAAATTATAATGATAATTTTAATTATAATTTAACAATTATCACATTATATTGCATTATTTAATTAAATTTATATATATTTTAGTCATTTTATATCTAAACATATTTTTTAATTAATCATTCAACAATTTTCAATTTTTGAGCATTTTTATAAGCATCAGGTGAGAGTTCGAAAAAAATCAGTTGGAATATAAGTTACTGCTCCTTGCTCAAACGCACCTTGCGTCATTCTCTTCAGCAGCCCTTCTCGCGTTGTCCTCGGTCGCCTCTCCTCTCCAACCGTTGCCGCCGCCGCCGCCGCCGCCTCCTCTGTCGTAGTCAGTCGTTGCTGTCATCTCTCTCGTAGTATTGTTTGTTCTCGTCTTCCCTCTCGTCATGTCTGAGTTCGTTCTCTCCATCTTCGATTTGCATTTTGCAGACTCGGCCCTTCATTCAGGTGAGTGACTAAGTTCGTTCTCCTCTTCGTTTGTCTTTGTAGTTTCCCACTCCCTTTGTTCTTGCTTAATTTTGATCTGTTGGTACACCTAAACAATTGAAATTCTAAACATATCTTGCTTAAAAAAATGGGTTCTTTGAAGGGTAGCAGATAGTGTAATGGGCGGCAAAGATCTGGGAATTTTAGTAGACCCAATTAGATTATTTGAATGTTTGAAGTCCTGGGCTGCTGTTCCTATCTCAGCTACAATTGCTAGGGTCTTCGATAACTGTATTTTGCAATATTATTTGTTTGAATGTGGCGAGGATTATATTATATAACAGGTTATACCTATTATATTTAATGTTATAATAGTCCTTCGATTCCTATCTTAGCTGCTTGATTTATTATTAATGAATTTCAATCTACGAGCTCTCTGAGACAATTTTATCTTGTTTTTAGCATGAAGTTATATGTATGCGTGGTGTTTTAAGTTCATATTACATTTGTGGCATATATAGCATTCAAGTTGAAGAGCAAGAAGTGGAACTATGACATAAATTTGGTGACTTGGGTAGCTGGTTTGCCCTTTGAAGAAGTTATCTAAAATGACCAATGCTCATGTATATTCAATACTAGATGTTTCTAATTTTATTTGACTCATTTATAAGATTTTCTGTGCTGTTCTCTTTTAAAGATGGGCACATTATTTAGTTGCTGTTGTATGGATTAGATTGGATTTGTTGTCCATGTAATGTGTCAATGGGTTTACATCATTCACTAGGGAAGAACTTCTTCCGAAGAAGGGTAAGGAAAGAGAAACTGATTTTGTGTATTAAAAACAATGATGGGTGGTAGTAGCTTTCCATCTTCCGAGAAGATGTATTGCATACTTATTTTGCTTAAGCACTTTTGGTAGAAATGGACCCTTGTGATTTTGTGCCTATAATCCTGGATGCCCTTTAGAAAAGCTATCCAAAATAATGAATGCAGATATTCAACTATCATATATGTATGTATATATAATTTAGTTGCTGGTGTGGATTATTGTTCCTATTTATATAACATACCTATGGTTTTATCTCATCATGTGAGAGGGGAGAGAAAAGTAGAGGACAAATGAATTAAATACAATGGTTTGCTTGACAGCTTGGGTAGTTTTCCACCTTATAAGAGATAACTAATATATAGAAGATTAATAGACTAGTAGATAGATAAATAACTAATAGATAATATATGAGCGAACCCACTGGTACACTTGAAATGGAGTTTTTCATTTAAAAAATGACAATGTCCATGTTTAAAACTTTTATAGACAACACTTTTCCTCTTCTAAGGTCCCTTTAATACGTTGGAATTATTTTGATGGAAAAGGAAATGAATATAGAGATGGATATGAAAATCAAAATAGGTAGGAATATGAAATTTATAAGTGTGATTGATATGTCTTGTAAATGAGACACAATTTTTAATTAAAGTATTTTTTTTTTTTAATTAAAAGACCTCAATGCTATTGGAAAGACCAGGAATCATAGCCTGAGCACAAAGCCGAGCAATCTCAAAGGTGCTGGTTAATTTTTCCGATGATCTTGATTTTATCTATTTGAATTTTCATATAAAATGCATTTTGCAAAACCAGTGAATAAGCTGATTACCATTCTCTGTGATCATGGTGATTTTTTCTTGTTTTCTGAGTAATCTATTTTGTTTCCCCCCTTTTTCTAAAGATTCTAGACGTGGGAATGTCTGGACCTGATTAATGTTCATTCTTTCTGGCCTGTCGTATGCCATGTCTTTCAATTTTTATTTTGTATGCAAATCAAATGCTCATCATTTGTTTTATTTTGGTGGAGTGCTTCCCAGGAAAAAAAAACATTTTTGCTTTAGAAATGGAGAGAGAATTGTGAACTTAGTTTTCATGTAATTGAGGGAAGAAGATCTGGCAGAAATTGGGAAGAAATCATCAGATCTGGCTGAATAAGATCATCATCAGATCTGTATCTTGTTGCCCTCTAATCTCCATCACCAACTTCTAGCTTGCCATATCCGGTCTGCATTTTTCTTTCAAATGATATCTGCCTCTTGCTGTGAAAGCATTTTGTGGAACTGGGTCCCCATTCAAAGCTTCCTGATTAGTTTCTATTTTTTGACCTCAATACTTCTCCACATTGGTTTTTTATGGATTCTCTGGGGGAATTATGTCATTCGCAGTTTGACTGAAGGATTGTAAAGAGCATCTGTTTTGCTGATATGAATGCTAGCAAGTCTGTAAACTCTGGCATCAATAACAAGTTTTGAGGCTATGATTTTGTTATGGAGTATTCAATCATTTCTCTCTTGATTCTAGCTAGGTTTGCAATTCAATTTTCCCTGTTTGATTGCTAATTTTTTGTTTGCAGTTACAGAAATGTTTCTTTGATATCTGAAGAGAAAGAGCAGAGTATACTCTATGAATTGCATACAATATTTGTTTTAGTCTGCACATCACGATTCTGGTAAGTCCAGCTTCCATTTTTAATTTATAACATAGCAAAATTTATATATCCTGTTTTTGTGGGTAATAAAACCCTCTTAAAGCGTCATACTAGTGTTTATTTTCGTGGTTCCTTTGGATTGTTTATACCAACTTTGGCAACATGAAAATATGATGCTTGCTCCAACTGACCTGGTTTCGGACATTGTGCAGCTCCAACTCATTTACTCCAACTCAATCATTTATGTTGTCATTCATGATTGGTCTGTTCATTTGATTTTATTTCAGCTAACAGCTTACTTTAGCTGGTTACATGGATTCACTGAATTATTAATTATTAAATTAATTTAAATGTTGTTCGAATCCAGTTTACTATCATTGTCACTAAAAAAGCAATCACTTGTTAGAACGCACCATCCCTTTTTGGCTGTATCTCATCTCTACAGCTTGTCTAGTGAGCTTTAATACTGACTTCCTTTTTGTTCCTGAGAACATAAACATTTTCAGCAACCTGTATTTTGGTTTAGACCAAAATTTATTGGTCTAGTGTGTGCATCCTTTGGCCCAAAAAATAAAAAAGATTAAGCATCAACAATGCTGTCTAAACACGTTACTAAGTCTTATAAAAGACGTTTTATAGCTATCACAAAGTCATTGTTTCATGACTGGGTTAATATATTTAATTCGTTGCTTCCCTTATTCAGGTTTAATTATCGACACATGGCCAATACACTTTCCTTATATAGGTAATATCCAATTTAACTTTATTTGCTTCAATTATACTTGGTAATGACCTGTTGTCACTATAATTTCCTTGTTAATCAGGACAGTTAAGCGGTTAGGAATTCCTGACGAGAGGATAATACTCATGCTGGCAGATGACATGGCATGTAATGCTAGAAACAAATACCCTGCCCAAGTTTTCAATAATGAAAATCATAAGCTTAATTTGTATGGCGACAATGTGGAGGTGAGTTTTCTTTATGCCTTTCATTTTCCTTGTTCACTAGATAGTATTCTTTGTGTTGGCTTTGGAATTGTCTTGTTATGAGTCTAAATTATATTAACAAACCATAAACTCCTGAGCCAGCTCTGGTTGTGGATTTGAAACTTCCGCATATAAGTAATAAAAAGTAGGAATATATATGCACATATATGTAGCGATATGAGCACATATGCGCACAAGAACAATATAATGAGATAGAAGAGTACAAAGATTAAGGAGAAGGAACTAATCTAACAGCAAAAGAAAGTAGTGAAGGAAATTCAGTGCTCATAACCATCCCAAACAACTTTTCCTTCTAATGTGTAGCCTTCTCGCTGTCTAGAAAGAGGTTATTGACAAATTCTGAACTCTTGTTGCTCATAATGCAGACATCCGAGGTCAAGGTCTTTTGTGGCCTTTGCATCTCACTACTTTTTAGTATTAATCCTACTAATACATAGCTTAAGCAGAGGCTACTCTTTTCTTTGATTCGCTAGCTATGTTTGTAGAAACTAAATGAGGAATTTGAAGAATTTGGGCACAAATATAATATGGCTTTATGATTCATTAAAATAGACATATGCAATTGAGTGATTAATAATATGCGTGATTAAGCTTGTGTCATGGAGGAGTTTTGCAATGATGAAGCTTGCCTGGTGAATCTTGTGCTGTAGTTAATATTGCCTCAATCTTGCATGAAATGTGTATATGTAGACTTCCGTCTGAGATGATGCTAAAAAGATTCATCACTTCCAACATGTTTTGGGGCTATACGCAATGTCTTTTAGAGGATGAACATTTTGCTTCTTAACTTTCAGGTAGATTATCGTGGCTATGAAGTGACAGTGGAAAACTTTTTACGAGTTTTGACGGGTCGTCATGAGGCTGCTGTTCCAAGGTCAAAGCGTCTTCTAAGTGATGAAGGGAGTCATGTACTTTTGTATATGACTGGGCATGGAGGTGATGAATTTTTGAAATTTCAGGACTCTGAAGAGCTCCAGAGTCATGATTTAGCTGATGCTGTGAAGCAAATGAAAGAGAAGCGTAGGTATGAAGTTGTTAGGATCCTGATTTGATTTTTTTAAGATGAAGGGGGAATAATTACGGTAAATCTCTTCTGGATCTTTCAAACGAGAATCTCACTTGATAAATCTCAGTAACCAGGGATAAATTCTATTAAGAATAAGTAAAGTAAGAGTCTCAATCTACACACCCTCAACAGCCGAATCAATGGAGAATAATTTCATTTAATTCAAATAATATTTATTTCTCTGGTATGTTGGCCATGAAGTCTGCCAACACATTTATAATGCAGAAAATATGATCAAATAAGAATGAAAAATAAGTAAATATCCCTAGAATCTTGGAGCTAAGCTAACAGAAAGAGACGTTGGTGGACCTAACAACCTAGAGTTCGCTTAGTCAGTTGATAAATCATTAATAAAACAAATAAAACATATGAGACTCATTCAAGTGTCCTACAAAGATGCAAAAACTGACTCAACCACTACTCCATTCTCCCTATTTCTTCTCTGGTACGTTAATGTGCTGACTTGGAGTCTTATCAGAAATTTATGCAAATTAATTTTGTGACTTTTAAGTTTGATTTTTGAACTTGATATTTGATAAAGTTTTGGATCAAGGGGTGGTTGCATGCTTTCTTGTATGGCTGGTTTCATATGCTAAAGTAATGACTAGTTTTTTGGATGAAGTTTTTGCTTGGCAAATGTTTTATGAAATAGACCATATTTCTAACTATGAAGATTTAATCTATATTTTGTGATTAACGTCATATTTAGTAGTTATTGACATCTTGTGACCTCTTTATGTGGGGCAAAAAAACTCAATCTTTTTGCTGATATGTTGTCTCTTAGGTTTAAGGAGCTATTGATAATGGTGGACACTTGCCAAGCTTCAACTCTCTTCTCACAGGTCTCAAAATGCTTTCTAGAATATGATTTTTAGAAAAATCAAACATGAATTCTCATGAGATGGATTTTTAGAATATTATGTGAAGCTTATTCATTCTCTCATTAAGAGGAGATGATATAGGGAATCGGTCAATCGAAGTATTAATTGCATGATGTTGCCTTTTTAGATTGTTTTTCCATAAGATTACTGTATGTCTTGTGTTTTTACTATAGATGCCTTTGTCTATTCCAATGGGATTTGTAATCATTGGTAAAAGAACTATGGATATTAGGAAGCTTAAACTCAGTATTTGTTAATTTGACTGTGATAGGGTGATTGTAGAAAGAAAGTTGAAAGAGAGAAAAATTGATCTCATGTGAATGCACCAAACTTCTTGCATCTTGGAAATTAATACGTGGAATTTTCAAACTTTTCTGGATTGTCACTTGTATTGTGGTTAAATCTTGGGTCTGGTTGGAGTTTATGGGGCTTTCTTGTGTGTATTTTTGCTTAGCAATGGGCGTCGAAAGGAAAAACTCATCTTCTTGAACTTCTGAAATTGCATGTCATTTCCATGCCCAAAAAATACATCAATTACCTAAGGTATTTAATTTCAAGCTTTGTCGCTAGATTTCTCTTTAGCCTTGTGATCTCATTCATATCATTACCCGTCAACACCATATTATCAACATAAACAATAAGAACTATAATTGTCCCCTCAGTGTTTAACAAATAGTTTATGTTTAGATTGGGATTGGTGGTAGCCCGAACCCCTAATAGCTCGAGTAATCCTCTCAAACCAAGCTTTGGATGACTGTTTTAACCCACATAAGGATTTGTACAGCCTACAAACTTGATGAGAATTTCCAACATTTCTCAAACCTAAAGGCACCTCCATGTACACTTTACATCTGATCATGTTGAATATTGGGACGTTCCATGTACACTTCACAAGCCATGCCATCACCATGTTATTATCAGCACACCATGTTTCAAACTAAGCACTGTCAGGCTTGGAATGTCCTAATATTCAATGGTAGGACAATGTCGCGTGAATACTAGGACATCCCAAGCCCACTGGAGATGGTTGTTGCCATTGAAGTGATGTGTGATCACAGCCTGGGAGAAGTAATCTGGCATGACACTGCATGCCCCGTGTAGTGACAATGGGTTCACTGCATGGCCTCTTGCATTGCAGACCCGATCCGAGCTCTTGTTGATGATGAACAATTGTCTCCATCGTCAACTTTGGAGGCTTGTGGGTGGTTGGTTAGACCTGCCTTGAAACGTAGGGAAGGAGCTCTGAATTTTATTGATAGAGCAACATTTTAGAGGAATAGAGTGGATAGAATACGATTTAATCCCTTGATGATCTCCTAGAATCTCGGAGAATAACAACAGAGATACAAAATAATAAATATGGATATGATATTGGAAGATAATCATTGAACCAATTAAAGGGCAAAACTAAGTTAACACGAGGGCCCATGTGGTGGCAGCAGGCCTACTTCCAACTAAGTCTAATAATTAACAAATTTAACAAAATCTTATCTAAATCCGTAACCACGTATCAGATTGCTTCATAGGTGTGGCTAATATTTGATGCTTTAGGATATGATATTAAAATTTTAATTAGATTTCTTTGCTACTATATTTACACAAAAACTAGATAGGGCGCATGACTTTCCTTCTCAAATACTACTATTAGCTTATTGCTTGTGTAGTTACTTTAATTCCATTATTTAGAGTTTATGAGACAAAATTACGGAAGTTGATGGATGGAGTTTTGCAAAATTCTACGCGAGATAGTTATATGTCTTTGTCATCTCACAAACCTTTGCCTGCTAACTAACCAAATGTGATGTGCTGGATTACATGTAGCGTATTTTGATCCATTTTGACTGTCATGTTGTGAAGAACAAGGGACATGGCTGTACCTAGTAAATTTCTATTTGCTTTTACTTTTAAGTTTCAACTCTCTGTTTACTATTGTCCTGGGCTGACTTGGTACACATCCTTTGCAAGTATTTAAATGTCCTGGTGGTAAAAGGCCAATAGGGCGCATAGATATGTCAAAGCCTGAAATCCTCTAATTCTTTTCACTGTCACGTTGAGAAAAAGTTGTCATTTATTTGTTCTGCTAATTTTTTTCCCTAGGTTGACTTGATCCATTTTCTGAACCTTACAGCTTCATTCCCCAGGTGTTTTGGCTATTGGAAGCAGCATGAAAGGAGAGAATTCATATTCACATCACTTAGACCCAGACGTATATCCATTTTCTAGTATTAACCATCTGCTGCATTCATTCCTGTTGTTAATGGCATTTAGATTCTAGACATAGGCCACAAACTGCTGTGGCATACTCCATAATAATAAATAATTTGAGGAATTGTATTAAAAGAATTTTTTAAAAAATCATGATCAAACAATTTTCAAGCAGTGTCATTACTTTACTAAGTATATTAAAACCACTCATGGGCCTTAACTCCTTAGACTTCTAAGTTGAATTGGTACTTGAAATGGTATCTAAGTCGCTATGAACACGTGATCTGAATTTGATCTTTTCTGTTCCACATTTTCTTGATTGAAATTTTTAGTTCTAGTCACAAGGAGCTTGTTCTTGTTTTACTCTTAAATCTCAATAGGCTTCCATGTAAGGTGTGTTAGAAATTATAATAAAATACTTACGAGTCTTCACTTAAGAGTGTTTGGCCGTCGATCAGTACTTTGTCATGATGCAATTTTTGTGAGATGCACAAAAAATTCGCATCTGGAAAACATTCATTTAGAAAGTTTTAAACGAATTAATGAACATGTTATAAGCTTTTGAGGTGAATTCGTCCTTTATTGTATAAATGTATGGCAACATTCAACCTAAGCACCAATTGACGAAAATAAAACTTAAATGTCCTGATGTTATTAGCAAGAGCTAAGAAAACATCTGAGTAAGTATCTAGCAAAGCTAATAAACTGAACGGACTATAGAGGGTGTGAATGAGTTTACGAAAAAAAAAAAGGAAAAGATCATTGTACTAGCAGTCAAGAAACAATGGCAATCATAAGACCAAACAAACGGTAGGCAATGGCAAAAGCTTGAGGTCTTGAGCAGTTGGCAAATTTCTCTTCACTTGGCAGTTCTGATAAAAATATGTAGGAGAGAGGAGTTTAGAGGAAGGTAAAAGGATAGAAGTTACTTGGTTGAGGATTTTGTTCTATGATGATTTAAGGCCTCTTGATCCTTTGATGGAGCTCTGTTGTTTAAAATCCTTAGTTTTATTGCTGTCCGTAGGAAATGAATTGTGATATTGGAGTGTTTCATTTTTTCTATTATTCTGTTTTATTGTACCTCATAAATGACTGAAGGATAGAATATCCTAATGAATTACTAGCCCGTCAATGGAGAGAGAAAAAGTAGGGGAAGATGGGAGCATATGATAGGTATTCCGCCATTTTCACTATAGTGATTGCAAAATAATAGCTACCACACTTATATTGCATGGCATGGGAATGATTATTGAGCCTGACGAGTCTTGAGTTTCAAGGCAGGGTTCCCCATTTTCAGTCTAGCCTTTCGTCCAATATGGCTAGAATATGGCTACTTTTAATAATGTTGATCCTTCCAATGTTATTGACATGGTTCGTAACTGTGAACATTTTATTCTTGAATTTGGTCTATGATCAGGACAACTAAAATTCACTTGTGTTTTATTTAACACAGGTTGGTGTTTCAGTTGTGGATCGTTTTACATATTATACTCTAGCCTTCTTCGAGAAGCTAAATATGTATGATAATGCCTCCTTGAGCAGGTAGACCATGAGGTGTTTTTTGGGAGTGCGAACATGACTTCTTTTCCTTGTTATGAAGTGTTTCTGTAGCCTCTGTTTAATTTTCTAGTCTTGAATGATCTTCTAATTTTGACGAAAGAAATCTGTTGAGAGATCAATATAGATGAGGATCATTTTGATTTTTCCCTCAAACCAATATGGAAAACAATGAGTTTCAATTTCTATGCTACATGCATCACCCAAACTTCCAAATACTGGAAGATGAAACTGAGTTGGGTCTTCCAATTTGTGACATGATATTGTTTTAGTTCTATTGATTACTGTTGTCCAAATCAAATATTTGATTTTTAGTGGGTTTTACATGTCCAAATGGATTTTCCAGGAAAGTTGAATTCTGTTTTCATGGTTTATAATTCTATGGTCTGTGTAAATGAAAACAAAAGTTTAATTAAGGTGATCGACTCTCATGTTGTGATCTTGGTGAATCCGCCTCTCCCCTTCTCTATTATGTTAGTAAAGATAATTGGTACGGGTTGCTTGGGGGCATATCAAGAGAATTGTGTTGCAGTAGGTAGAGCATTCCAGCGTCATACTCTTTTGATAGTTATATTGCTAACTTGGGGATATTTTGTGTTTATTTTGCAGCCTTTTCAATTCATTTAATCCAAATTTGTTGATGTCAACCGCATATTATAGAATGGACCTATATCAACGTAGTTTGGAGGAGGTAATAATTTTATGTTCTTAATTTAAGGCAGCTGAACTTTTTTTTTTAAATAAATATATTGAAATATTTTTTATGTAGAGGAATTTTTATTAACATTATTTGTTGAGGGGTTACCTACATAATTAACAGATGTTTACTCTGTACAAACTGCTGCTACCTGACATTATTTTACATCTCATGGTGCATCATGGGGTGCAAAACATCAAATAATATTGGCTGTGAATATTGTGTGTATAGTTTCTACCCAACACATTTTATTTTTTTAACTTAACTCTACTCAGGGGCTTATTGTTGAAATCGACTTATAAGCTATTTTCCTGAAAGAATAATAAAGCCATGAGAATCTTGTATACTTCCGTAGGATATGCGTTGTGGTTGCAAGACAGATCTCTTAACAAGATAGACGCGTAAATGCTATACGTGACAGAAATCTGCATCCCGATAAAGTTTGTTTTTGTGTGCTTATGCTTCTATGTAGTAGTTATTACCCTGATGTGGTGAAAATGAGCATTAATCAGGTCTAATTGGGAAGAATTCTATAAGGATGATTTTTTTCCCTCCTTGTTAGGTACCTGTGACCAACTTCTTTGGTTCTGTAATGGAAACATTACATACTGATTCAGCATACAGTTCCCACAGGAGTATAGACGTTGGAGAAGCCAAAATTAAAATGTGCACAGATCAACCAATCTCTCTGGGAGCGACCGAAGAATTTTGAGAAACATGGATAACAAGGATCAAGTTAGTAGTAACTTAAGCACTGAGGTGACTATCATATGCGCCATTAGGATTGGCACATTATTTTGTGCATAGCATTTTTCAAGAGAATGGATTTTCTGTGCAGGAAAATTCACGGCATATCTTTGGACAACTCTGGAATTCTATTGTCAGCAAAGCGACCACACCTGAAAGCGTTGATGCATTTGTGTGCCACTCCCTTCTTTTAATGTTTGCTTTGTTCGTAGTTTCCACATGGCTATCACGCTAAAGGGCTGGAACAACGATTTTGAAGTTGCTCATGCATGCCTTTAATGTTATGGTTACTGGGTATGCGATTTTCTAGGAATATGCTTATAATTGATGGTTTCAGAATGGGGTTGAATTCAGAGGAAGCTGCCTCATGGTTTCAACCTATTGGTTTCTCATTTTTTGGTGCCTTTTTCATGCTGTGGTGCGACCCTGTTGTTCTGGTTATGCATAGTTCAAAGTTTTTTGTATATCTGTTTCTAATTGAAATGGAATTCAATGGACATATGATCAGAAGATTCACTTGAAGCACTTGAATTTCAAACTATTATTCCCGTGGGCCCTGACAAGAAGCTAGAACGGCCATGATGGTTTTGTCAGTTTTTCGTTGTAAAATTTGATGTTCACGGTGGGAGCAGGTAAACTTCTATGGTCTTACGTTTTCTAGTGAAAATTTCTTGATGTGAAGTAAATTTTAGTATGAATTTAAATTACTTTTCCCCCCTTAATTTTCATAAGCCTCAATTTGTTTTTCAAAGTCTTTGTGCCTGTTTGGCAAGGCTTTTACTGGGCTTAAAAGTAGCTTATTTTCATTACAAACCTGATTGGGAGATTGTGGATGTTTGGTTGGGCTTAAGTCCAAAATTAGCTTATCTGTTTTAAACGGTGAAACGTGCGTTACGTCCCAAGTTAGATTATCTAGCTTATTGAAGAGCTTATTCGTGCTTATTACTATTGTGATGTGTCAGAATCTTTATTTTTCTCTGACTTCAGCCATATTCTCTCATTTCACCTCTTTGCCCCCCCCCCCACTTCAGAGCTCTTTATTTGTAACTTGTTTTTCCAAATTCAGAGTTATTTTAAATCATTTTAAATTTAAGATTAATTTCTGTAAAGCTGTTAAAATTAAAACTTCCTCACCTAACATGATAACTCGAATAATTTGATGTTCACGGTGGGAGCAGGTAAACTTCTACGATGGTCTTACGTTTTTCTAGTGAAAATTTCTTGATGTGAAGTAATTTTAGTATGAATTTAAATTACTTTCCCCCCTTAATTTTCATAAGCCTCTTTGTTTTTTCAAAGTCTTGTGCCTGTTTGGCAAGCGTTTACTGGGCTTAAAAGTAGCTTATTTTCATTACAAACCTGATTGGGAGTTGTGGATGTTTGGTTGGGCTTAAGTCCAAAATTAGCTTATCTGTTTTAAACGGTGAAACGTGCGTTACGTCCCAAGTTAGATTTCTAGCTTATTGAAGAGCTTATTCGTGCTTATTACTATGGTGATGTGTCAGAATCTTTATTTTTCTCTGACTTCAGCCATATTCTCTCATTTCACCTCTTTGCCCCCCCCACTTCAGAGCTCTTTATTTGTAACTTGTTTTTCCAAATTCAGAGTTATTTTAAATCATTTTAAATTTAAGATTAATTTCTGTAAAGCTGTTAAAATTAAAACTTCCTCACCTAACATGATAACTCGAATACGTATTGGAGAATTGGCCTTCTGGAATACATGTTGAGAAGATTCCTATGTTTTACTAATGGTTCCTCCAGAAGTGGTTGGTCTTCTTGAACTTATAAATTTTATTTGAATTCTCATCTATACTTTGGGCAGATTTTTAGTAAGAAAGGGATAGTTCTGGTAACTATTAAGTTCAACAATCGTTGAAGATGAGTAAGCCTAAAATCAAGTGCCTAAGTGGTAAATATGATAAATATGGGATTGGAAGAACTATAGGTGAGGAATTCTTTAGAAGAACTATAGGTGAGGAAACATTTGCAATAGAGTGAAATAGGAATTATGAAATTTAATGGGAGAGATAGAGATTTTATATAATTTAAATAGATAAAAAGAATTTTAACAATCATTATCAATGTAAATCATAATTGATATTATATAAATTTATCAATATCATATATAAAATGAAAACCAAAGTTGATGTTGTATATTTAGAGGTATAACTCATTCATTTCAAATTTTTCAGTCAACTTTTTTTCTTAGAAAAATCTCTTAAAAGGACATTTAAATAACTCAAATTTTGATTTTAGTTATTAAATTTATCAAACTTCTACTTAGATCACATGATTTAAAAAGAGATTTTCACTTCTTTATTATATTATCTCAATTCAGTTTTTTTTTTTCGTGTTTCACTTTATATTTAAAATATTTTTTATGATTTTTCTAAAGTTTTAAAATTTAATTCACTCTATAAATTTGACTTTTTCATATTAAATTATTTTAATTTCATTGTATTATGTGAAATCATTTTTTTTAGTCATGTTTTATTATTTATTAAAACTTATACCCATTTTGGTTATTTTACAATCAAACTTACTTTTACTCAACTATAATCCAAACAACGCTTTACTAATATTACTTTTGTAAACTAGCTTTTCTGAACTCTAATTCAAACACAATTAAACTTATCCAATTTAGTTTTTATTCAACTTCACTTTTTCATAAATTACTTTTTCAATAAGTTATTTTTCCAATCACTAATCCAAACGGACCCTTTATCTTGTCTTCAAATCATTGGTTTGTTTCGATGAACTTTAGATGTGTAATATGATACAGGGGCAAACCCGGCTTTTTCCAGAAATAATTTTAACACAATTTTGCTCTTTGAAATTGTTTTTGGAAAAGAGTATATTATAAGTTCAAAAAGAAAAAGAAAATCAATGTCAATATTATTCTAGATCAATTATGACCAAGCTAAAACCTATGCTACTTAGGGCAGATTAACAGTAGGTTGGGCAGCTCGTGTCCTGATTTGTAGCCCTCATGTTTAAAATTACATGACCTGTGATGAACCTGTTTAAGTTAGTTAGAATAAATGGGGGGTTGAGAATAAAATTGTTGGGGGGGGGGGTTAAGTGGGTTATGGTGAATCAAGCAACCAAATCAACTAGATAATTCGGGCATAACAATTTGTCAAAATATAGCTGATAGATTGAGGAAGATAAAAGGAGATGAAAGAAGACCAACAATTTCATAACAAAGACCACAACAACCTTAGATATAGGCACAACTGCATTGATTTGAATTGAGCGAGCGAGCATGAGACTTGCAAGGTAGAGACATGACAGAGAGCAGTGAGCAGATTGAAGCGAAGTCACGGACATAGAGAGAAGAGGTGATAACAAAATGATGAGATGTTGATGTGTTTGGTGAAACCATGAGAGTGGTCGATTGGTCACCGTTGTCGAGATCAAGAGTGGCTCAGCAGCGACAGAGGAAGAGATCGTAATGGTGATGAGAGAGAGGAGAGAATTAGGTGGAGGAGGAAAGCAACAAATAAAAATGATGATGTGCAGAAAGAATTAGAGAAAGGAAGAAAAACAGCGATGGGTGGAAAGGATTGGAGGGGAAAAAGATGGCAATGGTAGAATGAGGAAGCATGAGGAATTTTTTTTTTCCTTCCAATTTTTGAGTTCTGAAGTTTAAATTTAAATGGTATATGAAAGTTGAAAAAAAATTTTGAAGTTGCAAGCCACAAGAACCGAACCTTAGGTATAAGGAGTGGCGATAGGCAAAATTCTTCTACCACTAAACCATGTTTATAACAATCACTAAAGCGTGAAAAATAATATACTCTTCCGGTCCTTAATATAAGACCCATTGAACTAATTTGATTAGATTAAGGAAGTTAGGTAAGTTAGTTAATTATAAGAAAAATGACACATTTTTCTTAAAACACTATAATCATCTTTCTTAATACCCCCTCTCCTTCTTCTACTTGATTATGATTGGGAGAGTATCATGAGGGTAATTTAGAGAAAATTGATAAATATGAGAAATGGGTCTTATATTTAGGACCAAAACCAACTCAAGAATTGGGTCTTATATTAAGGACCGGAGGAGTATTATAATATACTTTTTGCATTAAAAAAATTAAAAAATACATATATATGGACAGGTAAGGGCATTGATTCTACCAGCTCGCTCTTTTACATTCACATGTTTAATATGCTTTTTAGGTGGGCCTAAACGAGTAAAATTTCATAGGGCTGTGGGCAGGTATAATGGGCTATTTGCTTAGTCTTAGTGCTACTTTTCTATATAAATCTTGCTTTTTTTTTTTTTTACTTGAATAAACTTGCATTTAACTAGAGGAAAAATGTGAGAATTGTGTAGTTAAATTTTCACTTTCTTATGTTGATGGAGTCTTCAAAATTCAAATTTAGAACTGAATAAAGAAAAACATTGACTCCTTGTTTGGATGGAAGAAAAATGAGGGAGTAAAAAAAATTAGGAAAGAAAATGGGAGAAGTAAATTTTTCTTTGTTTGAATGAGGGAAGAAAAGAGGGAAGAAAAAAATTGGGAGGAAAATGAGGTGTGAGACTCACTCAATTTTCTTCCCAATTTTTCTCTCCATAAATGAAGAGAAAATGAAAAGAAAACTGTACTTACCCATCTGTCCTTGTCTCGCTAATAAATCTCACTGCACAGTTTTTTTTTTTTTTTTTCCTATTTGGACTTGCCACACAATTTTGAAACAAAGTTGGCTACTACAGTAGTCAGTTTATCCACAATAAATATATATATATATATATATCTCGTTTTAAAATAGAATTTGGTTTGAATTAACAATTTTATCGACCAAAAAAATATGCTGTACTTATTAGTATTGAAAAATAGTATTTTTTTAATTAAATTATTTAGCTTTAAAATATAATAATATGGAAATATATTTGCAAAAACTAATTTAAAATTAGTTATAGTTTCATTTAGTTTTGAATTAGTTTCTTAAGCGCTTTGTTTCCTTTTATATTATGTCTTTTTAGTTTGTGCGGTTATACCACTATTAAATATGAATTAATAGTGTCAAAAATTCTGTTAAAATGTGTTGATGTGACAAAGAATTGGACTATTTTTATTTTAACACAGCTTGGATCTTTCTCGGCATTTACGGACAAAAAATTTTTGCCTCGTCTTAATAGAAATTTTTGTATTAGAACATCTAAAATCAAACTATTATACGATTTATGGAAGTTCAACGATTTATTGACTTGACGTATTTATTTTATCTAGCCTGAATCAATAGATTAAAAGAAATGGATACAGAGAATCACCCACCAAGAAGCAAAAAATTAAGTTTAGAAATTAAAATAATATATCAGAAAGATTAAGAAGCATGAAATCAATTTTAAACAAAATTATATTCTCCCTAGTTCTTCATCATCTACGAGGCATATCTGCAAATCAAATGATTGCACAATGAACCGGAAGCTTTGTGAATCTTTGAACCATGCCCTCAAAGGTTGAAGGGTGATAGCTCATGACTTAGAAGCTTCAAATCCGCGAGGAAGGAGCAATGATTGACCACTCTCAATTCTCTTCCTTCTGCAAGTGGAAGTGGGAATATTTGCAGGTATAGCCCTATAAGGTCGGCCCTGCAGGGTCGATAGGCTTACAAAGGCTGGTTTTAGAGAATTAAAATTTTAAAAATATCCTAATTTGTTAGGTCCAGCCTTTAAGTTGACAGGCTTAGTGCTGGCCTGCGGGTTTTTGGCTTGTTTAAAGGGGAAAAAAAGGCTATTTTTCACATTTCTTGTATTTTTTAATAAAAAATAAAAATAAATTAATGAAATTATTATTAAAAGACATAAATATGAATAAAATTAAGTCACAAATATAAACTATCATTATACTTAAATATCTGTCAATATAAAAAAAAATCTAAAACATCTATCAACAAGAAGACAATATCCAAAAGTTTCATCAATAGTACAAATGTGTAATAGACAAACACTATAATTAATGTTTTGAAATTTCATCATTACTATAATTAATTGCTCTTCTTCATGAGTATGCTCTTCTTTCGTACCAAAATAAGTTTTTCTTCTTTATAGGAATTTTAATTTTTAATTTTGTAGTCTAGCTATTATTTTACTTTATTTTGAGAAATATTGTTATTGAAACTCATGAATTTCTAGTTCAAATTATAGAATCACAAGTTATATAATTATAAAAATACTCTCTTATAAAATATATATAGTTTAAAAATATTAACACATATAATATAAATCAAATCATTATTAAAATCCAAATTAACGTATTTTTTAAAATTTAATTGGACAAATTATTATTTAAAACCAAATAAATCAGACTATTCTATAAAATTTAATTTCAAAGTGATAATAATAACTAAATATTTGAAATATCATTAACAATGTAAAAAAAAAAATAATATTAGAATTATGCAAAAAAAAAATTTTAAAAATAAAAAGGCCTAAATGGGTCTGCCCGTTTAAACCCTTGGCCTTACAGGGTTAATTCTTTTAAGCCTGTTTCTCATTTAAAGGAAAAAATTCTAAACCTCGCTCTCACAATTTTCAAGCCTAAACGGGCAGTCCCATGGGTTCGGCTTGTTTTCTCGGCTTTATCTACAGGCTCACACCGCCATTACCTCTCCCTCCCTCTCCTTTTCTCTCACTCCCCCGTCTTTCTTCTGCAAGCTCACTTGCAATGGCATAATGGTTCCAAATGCTTTAGATTAGGCGTGGTCCATGTTTATTTCTTTTGATTCCTCTCATTCTTCCTCTATTTCTACGTCTAGTTTGAGATGCTGTGACTTAAACATAGCGGCGTGTCTCAGATATGGCAAAATAGTGGTCAAATTTGGAGATGTCATTCAAAATTTGTACCAAAAGGCAAAAGCTATGCATCACATATCCTTAAGGCCTTCACTTGTGGCTTCGAGGGAAGAAGAACATGATATGTTTTTAGGGTTCAAGTAAAAATATGGGTTATAGAGGATGTCCATATAGAAAGTTTCCATATAGAAAGTTTCCATATGGGTTATAGAGGATGTCCATATTGCAAATATGGGTTATAGAGGATGTCCATATAGAAAGTTTCCATGTGAATATGGTACTCCATCTTGATATGTTCAATATCGACAAAGTTATTAAAGCTGCCAATGGTATAAAGATAATGAGTATTGGTATAAGTTCACCAACAGTCAATAATACATATATGTTTACCATAATCATGACAAGTATAATGCTTAAAGTTATAAGAAAGCATATCATGAGAGATATGAAGGTGCTATTTATTATGGGTACACTAAGCAACAACAAGATAAGCATCTTTATAGCTATCAATATGCATATGACTAATATGAGCACAGTAGCAGTCATCAATACAAGTATGTTGACTACTACTATTATGAGGAAGAAGAGTGTTTTCAAGGCGATAACCCTAAGTTCTTCTTGGTTGTAGCTGAAAAATACTATAGGGGAACTGAAAGACATCATAAAGTTCTAGGGCATTTTCTTAATCAAATCAAGTAATGGAACATTAACCTCAAGTTTGTTAAACATTTCAAAAAGCTCATCATTGTCTTTCTTTTCAATAGTTTTCTTATTCTTGAGATAAGAATGAGGAAAAGGTAAGTCAGCAATGTTTACCTTATCACTTTTAGAGTCGAAAGGTGATTTTTTCTTCATTAGTCCCTTCTTGATATCTTCAAACTCCCCTTTCTCTTGAACCAATAGTTGCTTAAGCAATTGCTCTAAGAGCCTCTTCTCCTTGACACTTTCAAATTGAATAGAGGTCTCTTGGTTACTCTTAGTGGTGTCTAGAGTGGTTTTAGAAGAAAGAGGCTCAACTTCTATCTCTTCATCAACAAATTCTTCATCCTCTTCATCATCTTTAAATTGCACTTGCTTAGCACCAATTTCCTTGCCACTTCTCAGTGTGATTGCATTCAGAGATTTAGGATTTATTGTTAGATTTAAGGTTTTGATGATAACAAATCAAGTATGTTTTGGTTTAACACGTTGATCGATCACCTGATCAATCAAAAGATAATTGATCAAGTTTCAGATAAGATGTCTCTGTGTACTTGAATGTTGGTACTAAGTTTGATCGATAAATTGATAGATAATTCAGATTTTATGTGTTGATCGATCAATTAATTGATAATTGTTAGCACTGTTTGGTATAGAAGTTTGCAGAAAATTATTGATCACTTGATCAATAATTAGATGATCAAACAACTGATAGATAAAGAGACATAATTCTGGTAAGAGTTTATCGATCACATGATCGATAAATAAGTTATCAAAGAGAAGACAGATAAATGGTAAAACTCTTCCACTTAAGTTATATTCTGTTTCATTCACCATTTATCAATCACTTTATCGATTAGAGATTTATCGATAACCTGATTAACATTGCTTAATAACTCACTGGATTATTGATATGTTTCTGTTCAAGGTTGTTGTTTGGTTCCTTAATCGATTACTTGATCGATTAGTGATTTATCTATCAAATGATCGATCATCACTATCTCACTACACCTACTATTTTAAGTTATATTTTTTATCACCTGATTGATCATTTAATTATCGATGAAATGATCGATCATCCAAACTTTTGAATATTCTATTTTCACATAACTTGATCGATCAAGCTTTATCCTTGGTTTCTTAACTAAGTTTTTCAAACAATATTTTATCAATCACTTGATCGATCAATCCTTAATCAATCAATTACTTGAACATAATACATTCTATTATTTCAATGTGGAATACTTTTCTTGACCTTTTATCGATCAGTGTATCTATTGTTCGTTTATCGATAAAGTGTTCGATCAACAATGTTCATAATCTATTTCCCTCTTAGCTTTATTGATAACTTGATTGATCAAGCAATTTTCGATCAATTATTCGATCAATGTACAAGTTCACTTCATAACAAGCTTTTCACAATGATTTTAAAATCTCTCATATTTTTATCTTTAAGCTTTTCTCAGCCTTCATGTTAATCTTAATTCTCTATTTTATGGGATTTAAAGCCATAGGTGATCTTAAACCTTTTCCTGCCTAATCTTTCAAAGGTCACTCTTTTCATTTATCGATCACTTGATAGATCAATGGTTAATCCATAACTTGATTGATAAATATACTTATTTGTTTCAAATTCTTTCACTTTGGTTAGTCGATAACTTGATTGATCAATCAGTTATTGATCATGACTTCGATCAAGGATGTTCAGTTCATGTTTAAAGTTTTTTGTGATTAATTGATTCCATTTCCAATAGTCATATGAATATAAATTATTATTACTTGATCAATTTTCTTCTTAAGTTTCATTCTAAAGGAAAACTTATTAGTTTCAAGTATTGTTACAGAATACAAAGCTCAACAGATATTTAGTAGCCCTTAACCTACCGTGTCAGAAGCATTAATGGTGAATACTGTTGCAACTGGGAAAACATGCAACCAAACTTCCAACGGCTAGAAGCTCTTATGTCTAATGGTTAATTAAACTTCTCCCACTATAAAAGGAGCGAAGAGCATTGAATGAGTAATTGAATACGCGAGCTACCCTTTGCTGAAATATTTACTGTTGCATTCAATAGTCTGTTTTTCACCAAGCTTTAGTGTTTCATATTCATTTGCTTTGTGAGAGAGATTGAGACACCTACTTTAATCACTTTCAGAGAGTAACTCAAGAGTGTGGACTCTTAAGAGGGATTGTAATCTTACGGGTAGTAAGAGGTAGTGATTAAGGAAATCAATTACTGTGCCGAGGACTAGACGTAGGTCAAGTGGTTAAGACCAAACCAGTATAAATCCTATGTCTTCATTTTGTGGTGAAATCTTTCTTACTCAATGCTCTCTATTTTTATTTATCATATTGTTTTCAATACATTTAAATTTTATAACTCACCCAATTCACCCTCTCTTGGGTGAGACTACCACTAACATTTATCATCGTATTGAAAATCATTGAACCATTAGCCTTAACTTGCTACCTTCTCAGTCTATTTGACAACTTAGTGACATAAGAAGTCAAATTGGAAGCCCTTGCCTCCCATTGCTCCATCCTACTTTCTACGATTGCAAATCTTGCTTCAGACTTAGCTTTAGACTCAGATATACACTCAGTCATTTCATCAATGCACTGACGATCTAAGAGAACTACTTATCTTCCTTAAAGTGTCTTTTTTATGGAGTAGACTCATATCTAAGTTTGTGATCGATATTGTACCAGGAGCAAGACCAATATCTAAAGCCCCATACTAAATGGCTCTTAACGAAATGGCAGAATTAAGAAAATAGATTAAGAAATTGTTACAGAGGGGTTTCATTAGACCCAACATCTCTCCATGGGGTGCTCTGGTATTCTTCGTTAAGAAGAAAGATGGCGGCCTTAGATTGTGTAGAGATTATTGGGAGCTAAATAAAGTAATGATAAAAAATAAGTATCCTCTCCCCGATTAACGACTTATTAGATCAGTTAGATAGTGTAACATCCTAAATTTTAGGCCCAAAGGTATAAAAAATAGCATAAAATGGAAAGGCTACTAGATCCCTTGTCACAAGAGTCCTAGAGGTTCGTTGAAGGGACAAAGGAATTCCTGAGGACTAAATCACAAAGCAAGAGTTTATTAGGACTGAGATAAGAGGAAGTTAGAGATTCTAGTGAAGTCTCAAGACCCAAGAATGAGAAATAGAGATGAATGGAGGCCAAAAGCTATGTTAGAGGCCTCAATGACGTAATTATGGGATTAAGCTAAACTAGGGGCAAAATTGTAATTTTACAAGTTTCGGGTCGAAAGGGCAAAGATGGAAACTATGACAAAAAATTTTAGAAAAATTCCAAAAAATGGAAAATGGCGTGTTAGGGACTGTATGTGAAGAAAAATTATAAGAATGCCCTTGAATTGACTTTAAATGAATTTTAAAGATTATGGCTTATTTTGAGATATACAATTAAATTTAATTATTTGAGCTATGAGAAAATTTCAGAAAAGTAAGTAAAAATAGGGATTCATGAGTTAAGAGGTTGTAGAAAATTATAAAATTAGTTTCATCCCCAGAAGGCTAGCAGAATGGCTTTAAGAACATTTAAAATCCAGTTATGCCATTTAAGGGTATTTTACGGGAAATTCAAAAAGAAATACCTGCGGATTGAGTTATGGTTTGAAAAAATTGAAAGATTTTTTCTAGAATTAAAAGGAGTTCATGGTATGAATGGATAAATTTTTGGAGCTCTAGATTAAATAAAATGCTCCAGCCATGTCCCTTAAATAGGAGCCAAAATAAAAAAAAAGATCTAAAAGCAATCATAAGGGCGTTGAGTCAAGGTGCTGAGCAGCCAAGGTACATTTATGATGCCACTAAGTCATCTAATGAGCCACTAGGAGATATTTATGGACAGTAGAAAAGTCAGAATGCAGTACGAGTACATTTTAGACAGTCCTTTGTGTACCTGATATAACAAAATCTCTATTGCGTGATTCAGTAAGGTTAAGTAGCCTGTCAGTAGAGCTAATTAGTTTCTTTTATGCTTCTCTAAGATGGCACCATATATGGGCCAATTCATTGGTTAGAAATTCCAAAAAAGCAAGTGGAAAATGAAAAGGAACCAATAAGAGGCGAATGATGTCACATCCCACTAATTTTAACCCTAGGACTGTGAATAATAAATTAGATAGAGGGCCTAGTACTAAAGTAAATTCAGAGCCGAAACAACTTTTGAATTGAGATTTGACTCTTGTCTATGCTAATATTTTTGAAATTATCAGTCTAGGGAGGGCAAAATGAAAAAATTACAGAAAATTCCTAAAAAATCATAGAAAAATAAATTAGAGAGTTTGTGTCACACCTTCTTTATTACCATATTATGCACCATTTGGAACCATTATAATCCATTTCCCATAGCTCAAGAATGCAAAATTAGTTTAAAAATTTTTCCAATTCGGTTTGTTTGTACACTGTTCACAGTTTTCTGGACCAACTTTGAAAATTCATAACTAAATATAAAAAAATCAAAATGAGGTGGTTCCAATTTCTTTTTAAAGCTTGTCATGTCCCCTATGAAGGAAAAATACTCGTTGGACTTATATCCAATGGAAATAGAGCCAGAAAATTTGACAAGTTGTACTGTTTATTTGGTCAAGTTTTGAATTTCTAGTATTTTAGCCTAACTTTGAAAGAGCATATCTCTTAGCACAAAACTCCAATTTTAAGGATCTACCAATTGTTTTAAAGCCAAAAATGAGCTCTATAAGACCACCAAGTTTTAGACCTAAATTCATCCATTTGCTCATTATTTTACTTGGGCCAATTTTGGTACCATTTAGAAAAATTTTATCCCCTAATCCCATTTTTCTTGAATTTTATTTTCTTTTCCTTTTTACCACACCCTTTAAACATTCTACCATTCAATATTCCAGCATTAGGACATACCATACAAATATAATTATAACATAACATCATTCGCAATCAATTACAAACTTAACATAAAGTTCATCAAACATTACATAACATATCATAATGTTATGAAAATCATAAGGCTCCACTATTTCAACACCATTTTCTTGCCTTGATCCATGGATGAGCCATTCCCTGCTTGGCACATAAATTAACATAGGAGGAATAAGTTTTTGTAGAAATCTCAATAGCAACTGAACTATAATTATTATTTAAATCAAGCAAGTTACAATGTGACATGTTATAGAACTTCAAGACATCCTCAAGCCACATAAAATCATACTCAACATCATGCTATGAGAGGAACATCAATACTTCCACATTAACATAATTCCGTGCATTTGGCTAAAGCACAAACCAAGATCATCCAATCAACAATAGCCATAACACAAGTTCCTCAATCCAAGCAAACAACATAATCACATTAACAAGCAAGATAAACAATCAAATTATAATTTAATGCTACCTTTTAACCCTTGACAATTTTAGTCTCCTCAAGGGGTTATGATTCTCCTTGATGTCTCCTCACAAAAACTTGGTGAATCCTTGATGAAAACTAAATGATTCCTTGGCCAAATCCCTCACAAAATTCAGTCAAGAAGTTTGGAAATAAAATGGCAGCACCTGCCCCTATTTTTCCCAAATTTCTAATATTTTTTCTTGTATTTTAGGGAGATATTTATAGGCAAAACCAATCTGCCCCTTCTCCCCCCTTGTTGGATGACCAAACGACACATAATGGGGGTATTTCGCAGCCATCAATAGCAAGAAAGGTTTTGATTAATCCAAGTGGCTATTTTCTAGAGTTTTCTAATTTATCACATGAAAAAATGGGTTTTATTTGAATAAAATAATGAGATCTAGAAGCTTCATGAAATCGTCCTTAATTAGGCCTAATGTGGGCCCCACAAATGATTTAGGCTGGCCCAAAAAGATGGCCCACAAACCAAATTACAATCCCAAACTATTTTAAAACTTTATCGGTTACTATTCACTAGTAACATTCTATAATTTTTATAGGCCCTTAAAAATACATTTCTCTCCATGATAATTCACCTTTTAATATAAGAACATGATCTGAAAATTTTCAAAATTTTTTTCCACCTCTAGGTATTTATTTTGAATTTTCTCCTATTAGGTCTCTATTGGTGTCACTGCGGGAAAATAAATTCTCTAAAATTAATTCCTGAGCTTCTAGGGCCTAAAAGTAATTTTATAAATTCAAAAAAATATTTAAATGATTTGCACATAATTTTTCCAGAATTATTGAGGCCTCTAGCTACTTAAAATAATTATTTTCCTCTAATATTTTCCATAACAATTTATTTTAACAATAATTCCACCTTTTAGGCCTCAACGAACTTTTCAAAACCTCTAATTTTTATTTTTTCTGTTTTTCAAGAATTTTTTAGAAATTTGTCAAAATTTCTCATTTTGTCTTCCTAGATTGATAATTATAAAAATGCCAACTTGGACCTTATCAGGGTTTCACATTAAAAATTGTTTCATCTCCCTGTCTAGTTTCTGCATTGGCCCTGATCCTAATTTTTAACTTCCTAAGTCCAAGTGAAATTTCCTGGGATGTGGCAATTTGAAACTATATTTGAGATCTTGGAAGTGAAAATAGCATGAAAATGATTTATTATAGAATTTTCTATAAATAGAGGTTTTTCTGGTAACACAGTAAAAAATTAGATGGAAACAATTATTTTAAATATATGGAAGCCTCAATAATTCTAGAAAAAATATGAAAAAATTATTTAATGATTTATGTGAGTTTATAAATTATTTTTAGGCTTTGAAAGTGAAATGATTAGTTTTAGAATAATTATTGTCGAAATCTTATTGGTAAAACTTGATTTTGGAGAAAATTCAGTACTTGTAGTTAAAGTTTAAAATAAATCCTAGAAAACTTTAGGGGACCTTCCTATATTAAAAGATAATTTTAGATGGGTAGAAATGAATTTTTGGAGGTCCAAAAATATTATTAAAATTTAGACAGGAATTTTAGTCGATATGGTGAAGTCAGGTGGGAAAATATTTAGAGTTGAATGGTAATATTCTTTTCTTCTTTATCCACCCTATTGGGTATGATTTTGGGATAGTAATAACCAGAAATATCATGGCCCAAGTTGTCCATATGATTAAAGCATAAATTAATAAGACATGGGTTTATCTTAAACATAATTACATTGGCATACTTGGCTCCACCAAATTTTCTCCAGCTTGTGAAAGAGACCACATGGCCTTTTTCATGAAGATTTTTATGGGACACTTAGAGGGCAAGGGAGGTCAAAATTTGCTCTATAAATACCCCTTCAAAATTTGATTCTTTTGGCACTTAAACGGAGGAGGTTTTGCTCTAAAAAAACTAGTCTTCTAAGCCAAGAACACACAGGAAATTATCAAGAAATTATCAAGCAAGAGCCAAGGTTTAATCAAGGTGTGTAAGAGTTTTTATTTGACTATGTTTCTAGCTTGTTTTAAGTGAAGTTTGGTGACAAAATTCCAAGGTGTCATGCTGTCTAGAATTTTGAATTGATGAGGAATGATTAGGGAAGGTAGAAACCATGGTTTAGAGCTTGGATTATCTTGCTTAGTAGATATTTTGATTGATTTTTGAAAGAAACTCCAACTTCCCTAATTAGGAAATCTATTTGGCCAAGCTTGGTTAAAGGGGTTAGATATTGTTTTAGTTTAATTGGATAATCCCAATGAGTTCAAAATGTGATTTTGTGTGGGTTTGAAAACATTGGAATCAAAGATAAACATTCTAACCCTAATATATAACCTATTCGACCAAGGGCTACTTCATAAGGAGGATTTTGATTTTGATAAAACCAAGTTGATATTTGAATTCTACATGAAAAATTGTGTAAGAATGGCCCTAGAGACTTGGCAAAACAAAGATGGAAAATTAAGTCAAAAAGTCACAGAAAAGAGGATTATAGAGTTATCTTGATACCTAATGGTATTTTATATGATATGGTTGATAATATGGCATATATTTATACATGAATTGATAGAAATTAAGCAAGAGAACAAGAAAGAACAAGAAAGAGCTAAAGAGGCCGAATACTTGATAATTAAAGAGGTGGCAATGAACCTGCAATTTGATTGCTAACTTGTTTTGCCTGCTTGCTATGTGTTGCTTGGTTTTTCTATGCCATGATGTGGTTGAGCTAGATAAAGGATAATGTATTCACTCCATGCATAATTTGCCTTGACTTTATGTAATGTTGAGTGATTGAATGGTATGTTTACTTGCTCCCTTTTTATGGCATATGAGCATGAAAGTATACATGATGTTTAGTTAATGACATAGGGCGTTCTTGCAGGACATGTTTAGCATGATTATTGTAATTCTTGCTGTTGGGATTTTTTTTGGAATCTCACTCTTTTCATGTTTAAGTATTCAATAATCTAGGAGTTGGAACTCCCAAGGAGAAGGGCAAGGAAATCATGTTGAGTTGAAGTTGCCAATGCTCCTAATGTTTATGATTTTATGCAAACTTATTATGTAAATTTGTAATTATTATGTTTGATGTTTAGATATTTGTAATGTTGACCTTGGTGGCTGCAATGGACTATAAATGTGATGCTTGAATATGTGAATTGTGAATGGAGTAACCACATGGAGTTAAAGGAAGAGAAAAACCAAATAAAAGCATGAAAAAGGGATAAAATAACCCTAAAAATACCTTAATTTCATGCCAACGTGATTCTAGTCAAGTGGATGTGTTTTGGGCTAAAACTTGGTAGATTTATAGACCATATTTTTATCTTTAAAAAAAGTGGTAATTCATCAAAATTGGAGTTTTGTACCAAAAGTTATGCCTATCCAAAGTTAAGCATACATTCTAGAGAAATTAAAAATTACCATATGAACAGTGCCACTTTGTGTGTATTTTGGGAATGTTTGATAAATACTTGATACTAGAGAATATTTTTTTTTCTCTAAAGAGGCTTTAAATAGAATTTAGAATCACCTTATTTTGGTTTTTTTTATAATTAGTTATGGTTTTTCAAATTTTGGCCTTGGTTTAAGGTTAATGAATTTTAAAATTTGAATTTTTCTAACTTAAGGCCATAAGAAGTGGCTCCAAATGGTTCCATTTTGATAGATTATATGGTCTAAAAGGAAGGTGTGGTAAATGAGACTAGTGGCTTGGGAGCTTGTTGGCAAAGTTTTCTAATTCTCTTTTCTTCCCTTCTTTCGTACCACATGTAACACTTCTCATTGGTGGAAATATTACAAGAAGACACTTGGCAAGTTGACCATAACATGTGGCAAATCATAAGCTTGATGCCTTACTTAGGAAACACATGGCAAGGTATGATGTAAGAGGTGTGATGTCATAAAGAGTAAGCAATCTAGAAGCCTAGACACTTAGCTTGATCTAGATGGAAGATGAGAGGATAAGGGAGACATGGCAAAGAGATTAAATGAATGACCAAGATTAAGCCACACATACATAAGATCAAGGGCCAAGATTTAAACTTGCTAATTATAAATACCTTCCCTCTCCTATTCCTGAATTTTGGCCCAGAGAGAAAGAAAGGGAGGAGAGGCTATGGAGAAGAGGAAGAAGGAAGAAGAGGAATAGCTCCAAGTCGCATGTAAGATTAAGCTCCAAAACAAGGTATGTTCATGGTTTTTGATGTAGTTTCTATTATCCTTATTGTTGTTGAGCTTGGTTATGGGTTTTGCTAGATTTTAGGAGTTTGAAACCCTAGGGGTTATGCTAGAAAAAATTTCTAAGTTTAAGGGAAGATGAAATTGATGTTATAGTCATGTTTGATGGCTTGAAAGGAATAAGAATCAAGTGGTTTTCTGTTGAAATTAGTTAAATTTCATGATTATGTTAATTAAGGGAACTATTCAGCTAAGCTAGGTTTTATGCCTTAAGGGTGGATTTTGATGATTTTGATGAGTGTAGAATGAAAATTTGTGTAAGGTAAAAGTGAGAAAACAAGTTTAGAAGTATTAGAATTGAAAATTGAAATTTTTGACCCTAAAGGCATACTGTCACACCTTACTATTGGATCCAATTAGGGTTTAATCAAAACCATTTTAGACCACATTGGATAGTCTTGGGCTCAAAAATTCATGAAAAACGCTAATTTTCGGATTTTTACTGTTCATCGGGTAAAAATCCAGTTTTCTGGCCCAACTTAGAAAATGCATAACTTATTCCACAAAAATCGAAATGGAGTGGTTCAAAATTATATAAAAAGCTCTTTGAATGATATTTCAAGAAAAAATAAGATTATGAATCAATTCCATTTGAAAAAGCATCAGGTTTTTGTGAGATTCACCTCTATCCATTTAGCAAAAATCCTTTTTTCCAGATTCTGAACCTTAACTTTGAAAAATCATTAAAAATCGTATATTGGGCCATTTTTAACGTTCTGCCTATCAATTTGAAGCTCAAGACGTCAACTGTAACCATGCCAAATTTCAATAACTAAATAAATCATGGCTCTAAACTAACGTCCTGCTTAGGAATTACAGCACCAAACATTGATATTTATACATAACCAAATGTCCACGAATTTTTATGGTGCAACACCATAATTTAGCCTCCAATCTGCAGCTTGCTCTTGGGAGTTTTAGGCCCTAAAATGTTACATTATATTTGGGGGATGAGATTTTTGAAAATCCCAGTAGCAATATCAATCAACCAAAACATTAACATGCATCAATTACAAGCATTCTAACCTTTTGCTATTAATAGGGAACTACTTTACCTCATACATGTAGCACTCTAACATGCAATAGCTAAGGCACATAAAGCAAGGAGTATAGCTACACAATCATCATCATCCTCATCATTTAGTTCAACCACATAATAGCACATGAAATTGCATAGTAATCAATGCAACATTCAACATTAAGGTCAATTAAATCTTACTACCTTAATCCAATGCTCTTTTGATTTTCTTGTTCTTCTTTCTTGCTTTCACAAATGCCAAACCCTAACATGGCAATCTACAAAAATGGCAACAAGAATCATCAACCATTCCTCATAAAAATCAATAACATAACTCAAGTAACTCCTAGACCCCCTTAAAGCTTCTATATTTGTTCTTGAATTTTTAGAGTTGGTTTTCACAAACCTTAAAAATTCCCTCTTGACCCTTTCCTATATGGTTTTTCATGTAGATTCCAAATATCTACTTGGATTTAACAAAATAAATTCCCTTCCTTCAGTTTTGAACTGGCTGAACCCTTAGGGTTGATTATCCAAAAATTGTAACTTTGATTCTATGGCTTCCAACACTTGTTCTTTAGGTTTACCCTACACCATTTTTCATTTTGAACACAATAGAAGCCTCAAAACTTTGAAAAGCTCATCCTAGGGTTCAGATCTAGCTTTGGCCAAAATGGGTCTCAAGCAACACAACCAAGGAAACACTTCAAAATCAACCTACAACTACTTGTAACCACTAGGATCTATCATACTTTGAAGTGTTCTAGCAAGATCTAACAACTAAACTTCCTTCCCCTTTTATTATTCAGTTTGGCCAACCATTAGAGAGAGAGGGGACAGATTTTTCAACCACAAAACTCAAGCAAACAAGGCAAGGAACAACTTAGAATCAAAAACTTACCTTAGATCTCACTTGTATGCTTGAAGTTGATGCCTTTCTCCTTGGTTCTCTCTTGAACTCTCTCTTTTCCCAATTTCTTCTTGCTTGGCTAAAACATAATCAGATTTAGGGGGGAGGAAGAGCTCATTAATGTTCACAAAATATCCTATCTACCCACATTAATGAGAAGCCAAGTGTCAAGTGCCTGCTTAGTCTTGCATTTTCCCTTTTAATTAACTTAATGACAATTGAAATTAATTTCAAAAGTCAAGATCCTTTTCATTGGTAGCTTGACACTTGGAAAGCTCTAATCACCACCTGTAACATCTTAAATTCTACTCTAAGGATTTAAATATTTAAAAATTAAAAAAAGGGTTCAAACTGTTATTTTTTCCATTTAGCTAGGGTCTTTAACTTCAGTTTACCCCTAGTGTTTTCTTTTTCCCCCCTACCGTCTTCCTTTTCTCTTCCTCTCTCTCTCTCCCCGCGTTTATTTCGGTTGCAGCGTCGCTCATCTCTCTCCCTTCTTTCTCTATCGTTTCAGGTAGTTTTAGTAAGTAAAACTACTTCTAATTACAAAACTTCCTTCATAAAAGTTGTTCTACTCAGTCATATCTATTTAATGATAGTAATTTTGTGTTGCTTAGAGAAAATTTTTGATATAGAGTTTGGAGCAAGTATTTAGTTTTAATGAGTGTTAACCACAGTATTATAGATCTGTTATATTAGATCATTTCTACTGGTTTAGATTTGTCCGTTTGTTGATTTTAGTATTTAAAAATTAATTTTTTAATTAAAAGAATATGTTATTTATGAGATATATCATAGTTATACCGATTAAAATTAAGTTAAATAATTTATTTGGATTGTTTGACATATTATTGAGATTTTAATCGGTTTAGTTTTATTTATTAGGTGACTGGAGGTTTTAAAATAATTATTGTAGTCAAAGTTTATTATTTATGAATATATATATATATGCCATTAAGATTTTGATTAGATCATTTATATATATAAATATTTGAGACACTATTGAATTTTTGATGGCTCGGCTTTGAGGTTTAAGTTTCAAATGAGATTTTTAGAATTTAGAATATAGGAATTTCATATTTAGAAATCTTGAAAAATTCTTTTTATTAAAGTAAATAAGTTGAAGGATGTAAATAAATAATTTGACTTGTTAGAAAATTATCAGTTAGTTCTAAAGTACTTAATTTTGGGTTATAAGAGTTGTGGGAATTTAGAATGAAAATTAAATTAAATTAGGAATTTAACTAATATACAAGCTTAATTAATTAATTAATTAATTAGTTTATATTAATATGTGGTTATATTAATTGTATAGATTAATTATTGGTTGAGTAAAGGATTGACCTCGTGGTAATCCTTCTATTACTTTGGCGAGAGGTAACCATTTTCCACTTGTTATATGTGCTAATATGTTGTTTGTGAGTATTTTCCTATTTTTGAATAATATTTGTTATTTGGAATTCGAGTAGATATATTATATCTGTTGAGTTATGAAAATTGTCTTGTGGGATTTTTGGAATTGTGATTGAGAAGTTTGGAAAAGATATATGATTTATATCTTATGGATTATACTGAGAAAAGATTAAGACATTTTAATGATATTGTGAATGATTGGTTGTTATTTGGATTTTGGATTGAGCGCTATCCTACCACGTGGTAAGGCCACCATTGGTGCACATTGGTTGGCTTCTTCCTTCGTCCCCCATAGTGAGGGATAGGCCTTTGCGGCTTCTTATTCATCCCCCAAAGTGAGGGATAGGCCTATATGTCTGATTGATCCCTCATAGTGAGGGATAGAGTTATGTGGCTTGTGTGTTGGCCCCCATAGTGAGGGTTTGGATGATTAAAATTATATTTCTATGGATATATCTATGTTTCTCGAGAATTAATAACTATCCCACTTGACACCTCACAAGCACGTGTTAGTATGTATGATGAGTTGGAAAGTTGGTTACCGAGGCATTTGTCTCACTCCGTGGTTTAACATTTTCAGGTGATAGTTCAGGTGATGATCTGTCAGGGAAGGCCTCGGAGGCTTAGTGTGCTATCACAGCTTGTATAGCCTCCCTTCGTTTGTTATGTGTTAATTTATTATATATTGCTACATAGGGCTCATCTATTTTGATGTTGTGAACTAATACATTTGATTATTACTAATTGATGAGAGAGCTGTTAGAAAGCCAGAGGCCTCTTAGACTTTGTACGTGACATTCGTTTGAAAGTATAAGTTTTGTTTGGGCTAAGGGTGGAATGGTATTTCTGGACTTTGGAAGTCCAAGGCTCAAGTTAAGTATCGACGTGCTCATGATATAAGTTTATTTCTTTTAACTATGATAGTAATTTTAAAATTTTAACGTTTCTTCTTTTCTATCATGGTTAAATTTTTCGAATAAATTGAAATTTTGATGACAATAGGTTTTAAAAGAATAGTCGTCACACCACCCATTAGAGGCTTGACAAGTGGCAACTTGTGGGCTAAGTAAAGTGCAGGACTCTGATTAACACTTTATCAGTGCACTTTGACTCCGGGTTTAATTTCTTTTATATAATTACAGTGCTCTGGCCTCGTAATTATTTTCTATCAGATCCATAAATTATTCTCCTCATTTTTCTCTTCCCAAATTGCCCTCTTTGTCTCAAATTTAATTTCCCAATAATTAAATAAAAAGGAAAACTATTTTCCTTCTCTTTAGTGATTTTTCCTCTTTTCAAAGGAATTGGGAAAAAATCTTGGATACTTGAGGGTCTTCTTTTAATTTCATAATCTCTTATAATTCCTTGGGATATCATAGGAATTTTCTTGGGATTTTATTCTCCTTAAAAATATTTATTTGGAATTTTCCAAATAAAGGACCTTAAACTAGCTTAAATCGCCCTTAAATTCCTTTGTAATTTCTCTAAGGGCAATTTGGTCATAAAATCAATTTTTTAATCCCATATAATTCTCAAGGACTATTGTCCTTATTTTTTCTTAATTTTCTGAGGCTTGGAAATATTTTTCCATAATTGTTCTTGACCAATTTTCCTTAATTAGTCAAACTTTCTATAATTGGCTTGGAAAATTATAATAATTATTTTCTACCAAAATTCTTCTATTTCTCCTTGTCATTTTTGATCCTTAATTATTTAGGAATATTTCTTATTCCTAATTGCCATATTACTGGATGTGACGCATACTATTCTGCCAACTCAAGAATTAGGGGAAAGAGTTGGATTTTGTTAAATCCAAGCTCATATTTAAATTTTTCATGAAAAATTGAGTAGGAAATGGCCAAAAGAATGAATTTAGGAACCAAGATTAAGAAAGTGGAAATTTAAGGTTAAAGAGGAACTAAGTTTGAAAGTTAGAATTGGCTATTATTGTGTATTGTGAATTTAGGGCCATGAGATACCAAGAAAGAGGAATGGCAAGATTGTTCAAGCAATCTTGGTGGTTGAGATAAAAGGGAACAAGGAAGAAAGGCTTAAAGATACAAGGTAGTGAACTTACTTTTCTTGTATGCTTCATGTGTATGCTTGTGTGTTGATATGCATTATGTTATTTGAAAATGATATGAGATGTAAATGCAAGTATGATGTTCTACTTCTTTGATGTTGTCCATGTCTATGCATGTTAATATGAAACATTGAGTATGAGTTAGATCAAGTAAGCATATCATACACTTACATTCATCTTGCATGGATTGATAGTAATATTTGCTACTAAGATTCTTCCTAATCTCATCCTCCCTTAACCAACCATAATAGTTGCAAAGAGCATAGGAGAAGAAATCATGAAGTGAAGGCAAGGAAAAGAGGGAAGAATTAAGGAAATGTATTATATTACATTGTGTAAATCGTAAGACAATGTATATTATGAACATGCCTCTTAATATTATGTGATGTTAAATAATGATGACGGCATGTGTGATTGGCTATGATAATGTATATGAATGGTTAATGCATGGATGGAATAAGATTATGCAGGGAAGGAATTAATTATGAATTATTAATACAAGTTAGGGGGATAAGTTATCCCTAAACGAGTCACAAAATGGTGATAGAGTGGAAGGAAAGAAAATAAACGAATCTGCCTATTAAATTTGGTATGATAAAAGTACACATTCTGAGCTTTAAAACAAGTGGTAGATCAATTAAAATAGATCTTTGTACTAAGAGTTATAATTAATTAAAGTTAGGATAGAGAAATTGAGAAATACAGTTTTTACCAAATGAATAGTAAATTTCACACAATAAACTGTACGAATTGGCAAGGTTAAGGCTAGATTTATATCTTTCCTCTATAGAAAATTGAAAGAGTTTCAAATAAAATTTTGAACCACCTCAATATGATTTTTTTTATAATTAGTTATAAATTTTCAAAATTGGACCGAAAATCTAGAATTAACTTGTGAATAGTAACCCAAGAATTAAATTTTAAATTTTTAATCTATGGGCTTGTTTCATGTTCCGTTTGAACCGTAATGCTTCCAAATGAGTACTAAAGGGAGTTTGAGGAAGGATGTTTCAGCTGGAGCTACTATATTCTTTAAGACTAATTTGAGATCAGGATACCATCAGCTCTGGATTAAAGCAGGAGATATGTTGAAAGTTACCTTTAGGACCTGATATGCACATAATGAATTTCTAATTATGCCATTTGGTCTAAACAATGCACCTGCTATCTTTGTGGACTACATGAACCAAATTTTTTCACCATATTTGGATTAGTTCATCATAGTCTTTATAGATGATATCTTGATGTACTCAAAGACTCCTGAAGAGCATGAACAACACTTGAAGCTTATCTTGAGTACACTGAAAGAGAAATAGTTGTTCGCCAAACTAAGTAAATGTGAGTTTTTGTTGACTGAAGTAAAATTCTTAGGGCACGTGATCTTATGAGATGCGGTAGCCGTTGATCCTAGCAAGATAGAAGCAGTGCTATAATAGGAATAGCCCAAGACAGTGATGGAAATTAGAACTTTTTGGGATTAGCAAGGTACTACAGGAGGTTCATACGAGACTTTTTCTGGATTGCCCAACCACAGACTAGACTTACTAGAAAGAATCAACTGTTCACTTGGGATGATAATTGTGAGCTAGCTTTCAAGGGCTAAAAAAGAGGCTGACCTCAACTCCTGTGCTAATCATCCCTGATCTTATACAGATTTACATAGTATACACTAATACTAGTAAGGAAGGATTGGGATGTGTACTAATACGGCAAGGTTGAGTGGTCACCTATGCCTCATGACAACTAAAGCCATATAAAGAGAACTATCTCACACATGATCTAGAGCTAACAGCTATAGTATATGCCTTGAAGATATAGAGACACTATTTTTATGGGGCATCTATCAAGTTGTACTGTAATCATAAAAGTCTTAAGTATCTCCAAGACCAGAAAGAGTTAAACATTAGACAAAGAAGGTGGATGGAACTACTTAAGGACTAAGACTATGAAATCAAGTGCCATCTAGGCAAGCCTAATGTTGTGGCTTATGCATTGAGCAGAAAGGTAATACAGGCGGCATCACTAATGGTTAAAGAGTATAAGATGATAGAAGATATGAGAGATTAGGGTCCTATTTATCAGTTTTGTTGATGACGAGTGAAGTTAGGGTATGACATACAGATAATGTGATAACGGGCTAACTAGAGAAAGCCCAGAGGCAAGATCGCCTAGTAAGAATTTTCAAGGATAAAATGCTAAAAGAAAAGATGAAAGATTTTGACATATCAATAGAGGGATTGTTAAGGGTCAGAGGAATAATATATGTCCCTTTGATTGATGATTATCAACAAAGGATCTTGCATGAGGCATACAAAAGCAAGATATACTATTCACCAAGGAATGACTGAGGTGTACCAAGACATGAATAAGCTATTTCGTAAGTCCAGAATGAAGAAGGAGATTACATAGTATGTATCAAGGTGCCTAACTTATTAGAAAATCAAAACTAAGCACCAGAAACCTTCAAGAATTTTGCAACCCTTGGATATTCCTTAATAAAAATGGGTTAGTATTTTCATAGTTCTTATCGCAGGGTTACCCTACGATGCCATATGGGTAATAGTGGGCCATTAACAAAATTGCCCCATTTTCTTGTAATAAAAGTAAAATACTCTCTAGAGAAGTTAGCAAGGTCATATGTTAAGGAGATTGTCAGGCTATAGAGAGTGCTAGAAAAAATCATTTTAGATTGAGACCCACATTTTATGTCCTGATTCTGAAAAGTTGTACAGGAAGTTATGGGCATTAGATTAAGGCTTATTATAACTTACCATCCCTAGACAGATGGATAGACAAAGCGAACAATCCAAACACTAGAAGATATGTTATGAGCATATGTCTTAGATTTTAAGGGAGACCGAGATGAATACTTGTCATTGTTAGAATTTGCCTATAATAACAATTATCATCCCACTGTCTAGATAGCTCTGTATAAGGCACTATATGGTGGGAAGTGTAGGTCCCCTTTATGCTCGACATAACTCAGTGAGAGGAAAGTATATGGTCCTGATATAATGGATCAAACCTTTGAGTAGATAAAAGTGATAATGTAGAGTTTACTTGTAGCTCAAAGTAGACAAAAGAGCTATGCAGATACCAAAGGAAAGCTACTAGATCTGAAGTTGGAGACTATGTGTTTCTGAAAGTATCTCTAACTACTAGAGTAGGTCGATCCATCAAGGCACATAAGTTGGCTTCAAAGTACATAGGACTATTTCAAATCCTCTTTAAAATCAGACTTGTAGCTTGCAGACTGGCCTTACCCCTAAGTCTTAGTTAGATACACAATGTCTTCCATGTTTCCCAATTAAAAAGCATTATCCAAATCGTACACATGTTATTGAGCATGATAACATTGTGTTGCAAGATAACTTATCTTTCGAAGTGCGACCCGAGCGGATCATGGACCGAAAGGCCAAGTAGTTGTGAAATAAAATTATTCAGGTAGTCAAGGTGACCTGGAAAGACTTAATGAGTAAAGAAGCAACATGATAAATGAAAGACAAATTGGAAAGCAAGCATCTGGAGCTTTTCACATATGGTACATACCAATTTTGAGGACAAAATTTATTTTTACAGGAAGAAATATCACATCATGTTAATTTTAACCTAGTTAATAAGGGATTTAGAATTGACCAAGGGTTAGATATTATAATAGAGACATAAACAACACAATTTTTGAAGCCAAACTTGTCACATCCCAATTTTTAGGCCTAGGAGTCCTAGGAGTAGCCTAAAATAGGTGTACTACTAAGCCCCTCAAATTAAAAGTCCCAAAAATGAAAAAGAAAGTCAAAGCAATTTTAGGGACTAAACTGCAAAATCAGAAATTTACTACACAGCAAACGTGTAAGTAATGTTGATGTTCCATGAGAGCCTCAAGGACCCAGGCTAGATACAGGCCAAAGGTTAAGTTCGAAGCCTCAATGAGATGTTTTATTAGGTTAAGTCCAAGTAGGGACTACATCAAAATTTCATAAAGTTACAGCTAATAGGGGTAAACATAGAAAATTCCAGGAAAATCCCAGAAAATGGAAGATAATATTCTAAGACTCTTTTGTAAAGACAAATGATGAAAATACGCCTGAGGTAACCTAAATGAAATTTATAAGATTATGTCCTCATAAAAAGTATACTAATTAAGGTAATTATTTGAGATAGTAAAAGATCTCAAAAATGTATGTAAAAATGAGGTTAGAAAGCTTAAAGACTATGTTAATTTATAAAATTAGTCTCACTTCTAGAAGATTAGCAGAATGGCTGGAATAAAATAGAAAGCTCAATTATATTGCTTGAGGGTATTTTAGTAAATGATTTTTATGCGAGGCTTAAAGAAAGTGTTATAGCCTGAGAAAATTCATAGATATTTTGTAGAATTAAAGAAAATTTATGGAGTAGACAAAAAATTTTTCTAATCTCTAGAAGGGCATTAAGAAAGTCGAATAAATGTGAGCAAAGTAAATTAGAAAGAAACTTGGAGACTAAGTTTGATCCAAAGACCAAGATCTATTCTTTCTTTCCTCTCCATTAGATTTGTGCCACCTAGCTCTCTTCTAGAAGGATGATGTAAGGGATGATGTAAGAAGATGATGTATTGATGATGTAAAAGTGCACTTGAAGTTCCAAGTTTATCCTTACAATTTCTACTAGCTTTAAAGGGTGTGATGGCCCATTCAAGGCATAAGTTTTGACTATAAATACCCCACCCTAGAATAGCACTTTGGCAAGCATTTGTAGAGGGGAAACTCTGTTAAAAATTAGAGAAAAACATAGGGGTGAAGGCTAAGAAGAGGGAACACGATTCAAGCTTCAAGATTAAGGTATGTGGTGATTCTTGCATCTGCCTTGATGACTATTTTGATTAAGTTACTTTGCATGATTAAATTACACTCTCTAATATTTAAATACATAGGTAGAACACTTTATTTGGATATGTGTACAATTGTGATGATTTTTCAAATTTAGGGCTTAAAATGTGGAAACAGTTTTGATCACTAGCACAGTAGGAAACTTCTATACAATTCTGGTACTGTTTCCCATAGAATTGGTTTCCAAAAACTATTTTTCCTTTAAGTAGAACTTAAGGAGCTTTCAATAGGACTTAGAACCACTCTTTTTTTTTTGGAATTAATTACGAATTTTCAAATTTGAGTAAAAATTCTGGAAATACTGATGAACAGTACTCACGAAGCAAGTCTTGAATTTTGTGTGATCTCTTGGTTCTAGTTAGTAATGTGACCCTTGTGGCTGTGATTAGGACCTTGAGACATCCAAGAGAAGGTTTGGATGTGGTTGACCGAAAGCTAGTTGGTTGGAAAGCTTAGGGAGCAAGTTAAAGAACAAGAGAAAACTTATGGTGCAAGATAGTGAACTTATCTATTATCCCTACTGGATGTTATATGCTTATGTATTGATATGTATATAATGTTTGAATGTTGTTGTGGCATGTTTTGTCTACTGTAATTGCTATTTATGATGAGTAGATTATGTCTCCATGGCCATGCATCAAGTAGATAGCATTAAACATGCTAATATGTTACTAATTAACAAGAGAATAAGCAAGTTCCATATAATGCATTAGCATCCATCTAGCATGATTAATATTGTATTCTTTACTATTAAGATTCCCCTGAATCTCATCCCTCCCTAATCAACCATTTAGGTCAATCAATGATTGGCAATAATAGCACGAGAAAGAAGGACAAGAAAGTGGAGAATTATTGATGTTAATGAATGAGATTAAGAATTAATGTATAATTCCACTATTATGTAAATTATGTTTATGGATGTCAACAATACAATCTAATTAATTAGAATGTCTATGGCATGAATGAAAATGTATGAGAATGAATAGAAAAGAGTAAACCCAACCTATGTATGCCAAAGTAATAAAAAACATTAAAGCAAGAAAGGGTAAAGAGAAAAACGTAGGTCCTAATACAGTCAGTTTTGAGCTTTAGTTTGACCTATTGAATGAACTAATTAAGCCACAAAATTTGGCAGGCTTATTGTGCACATCCTAAGCTTTAATTATATAAGTAGTTTACCTTATTTGGATGTGTACACAAGAAGATACTAATTTTCAAAGTTGAGGCAAGAGATCTAGAAGTTCCAGAATTGACCAAATAAATAGTAAAATTTAATGAATAAATTGTACAAATTGGCAAGATGGAAGTCTAATTTGAAATTTTTTTCTTAAAGAGCATTTGTCATATCCAGCAATAGGGTGATTAGGAATAAAAAATATTCCTAAATAATTAAGGTTAAAAAATGACAAGGAAAAATAGTATTTTTGGTGGAAAATAATTATTATGATTTTCCAAGCCAAATATGGAAATTTGACTAATTAAGAAAAATTGATCAAAAATAATTATGGAAAAATATTTTCAAATCTTGGAAAATTAAGAAAAAATAAGGATAATATCCTTTGAGAATTATATGGGATTATAAAATTAGTTTCATGACCAAATTATCCTTAGAGAAATTATAAAAGAATTTAAGATTAATTTAGCCTAATTTAAGGGCTTTTATTTGAAAAATTCCAAATAAATATTTTAAGAAGAATAAAATTCTGAGAAAATTTCTATGATATTCCAAGAAATTATAAGAGATTATGGAATTAAAAGAAGACCCTCAAGTATCCAAGATTTTTCCCAATTCCTTTGAAAAGTGAAAAAATCACTAAAGAGAAGGAAATTAGTTTTCCTTTTTATTTAATTATTGGAAAATTTATTTTGAGACAAAGAAGGCAATTTTGAAAGACAAAAATAAGTAGAATAGATTATGGATCTGATAGAAAATAATTACAAAGGCCAGAATACTATAATTATAGGAAAGAAATTAAACCCGGAGTGAAAGTGCACTGATAAAGCAAGATTAGAGTCTTGTAATTAGAGGTGGGAATCAGGGCCAGCCTCGCCTTCCAGAAGGGCTGGCGGGCTTAAAAGGGCCGGCCCTTCAGGGTCAAAATTTCAAAAATACCCCAATTCGCTAGGCCCGACCCTTAAGCTAACGGGCTCAGGGTCGACCCGCGGGTTTTTGGCACGTTTAAGAAAAAAATGTTATTTTTGATATTTCTCATATTTTATCAAAAAAAAAAAACCAATGAAATCATTAATAAAATACATAAACATGAATAAAATTAAGTCACAAATACAAAATATCATCATATATAAATATCCATCAACATCCAAGAATATCTAAAATATTCATTAACAAGATAATAACGTCCAAAAGTTTTATCTATAGTACAATTGTATAATAAATAAACATTATCATTAATCTTTTGAAACTTCATCATCACTATAATCAATTATTCTTCTTCATAAGTATACTTTTCTTTCGTAACAAAAATATCAAGTTTTTCTTCTTTATAGGAATTTTACTTTTAAATTTTGCAATCTAACTATTATTTTACTTTAATGTGAAAAACATTGTTGTTGAAACTCATGAATTTCTAATTCAAATTATAGAATCACAAGTTATATAAGTATAAAAATACTCTTATCAAATATATATACAGTTTAAAAATATCAACACATATAATATAAATCAAATCATTATTAAAATCCAAATTAACCCATTTTTTAAAAATTTAATTGGATAAATTATGGTCTAAAACTAAATAAATCAAATCATTTTGTAAAATTTAATTTTAAAATGATAATAATAACTAAATATTTGAAATATTATTAACAATGTAAAAAATTAATAATATTAGAATTACATAAAAAATATAAAAAAACAAAAAATATATAAAAGGGCCTAAACAGGTCGGCCCTTGGCCCTGAAGGGCCAGCCCTTTTAAGCCCTCAGCCCTCTAAGGCTTGTTTTCCATTTAAGGGGAAAAATTTCAAACCCGGCCCTCATAATTTCAAGGCCTAAACAGGCCGGCCCAACAGGTTCAGCCCGTTTTCCCGGCTCTACTTGCAATTCAAATGGTTCACATTTAACCATGTGTCAAGCCCCTAATGGAGAGGATTTGAACTTGCCAAGTGTCACTCCTTAAATAGAGAAGATTTTGACTTCTGGTAATTAATTTCATTTGGATTTAGTTAATTATGAAAGAGAATGTAAGATTAAAGGGGGTAATGACACTTGGCTTTGCATTTATGATGGTGATTAGGATATTTTGGTGCATTAATTGAGCTCTTCCTTCCCCTAAATCAGATCACCATTTCAGCCAAGGAGGGAAAAGAGAGGAAAAGAGAGAGCTGAAGAGGATTCAAGAGAAAAACTACCAACTTGGATCAAGTAAGCTTGGAATTAAGGTTAGTGGATGATTTTTCATTGTTCCTTGCTTGTTTCCCTTGAGTTGTATGGTTGAAATTTCTGGTTTTCTTCCTTCTTGGGTGCTAGCCGAAATGTATAATAAGTAAGGGAGGAAGTTTTGTTGTTCAAACTTGTTAAACCACTTCACAAGTATGATAGATCCTAGTGGCTACAAGTGGTTGTAGGTTGTTTTTGAAGTGTTTTCTTTGATGTTTCTCTTGAGGTTCAGTTTGGCCAAGAAGAAAGCTAGAACCCAGGATGAGTTTTTCAATGTTTTAATGCTTCCATTATGTTTGAAATGGAAAATGGTGTAGGATAAACCTAAAGAACAAAGGTTAGAGGCATTAAAGCTAAAGTTGTAATTTTTAGAAAATGAACCATAGTGGTTCGGCCAAGCTAAAACTGGAAGAAGGAGTTTTATTTTCTTAAATCCAAGCACAAATTTGAAATCTCCATGAAAAACCATGTAGGAAAAAGTCAAGAGGGAATTTTTAGGGTTTATGGAAACAAACTCTAAAATTTAAAGAACAAAGGTGGAAGCTTTAAGAAACAAAGGTTGTCCTTGAGTTATGTTGTTGATTTTTATGTGGAATGGTTGATGATTCTTGCTGTCCTTTTTTTGGATTGCCATGATAGGGTTTGGCATTTGTGAAAGCAAGAAAGGAGAACAAGAAAATCAAAGAGCCTTGGATCAAAGTAGTGGGATTTAATTAGCCATTAATATTGACTTTGCATTGTTATTTATGTCATGAATACTTGCTATTATATGGTTGAACTGTGATGTTTGTGATATGGTTGCTCCTTGCATTTGTTGCCATGGCCTTGCATGTTAAGGTTTCCTATTTATAAGAAGATTAGTTCTCTTATGATAGCTAATGCTAAAATGCTTTATAATGATGCATGTTGATGTTTTGGTTGATTGATCTTACTACTGGGATTTCTTAAAATCTCATCCCCCAAATACAATCTAACATTTTAGGGCCTGAAACTTCCAAGAGCAAGCTACAGATTGAAGGTTAAATTATGCTATCACACCATAAAAATTCATGGACTTTTGGTTATGTAAATATTCAGCTAGGCAGTGTTGTAAACCTACTGACACCGCCAACTCTAAGTGACGTTTTGATTAGGTTCCTGAACGCTTTTAATTACAAAATTTGGCATGATTGTAGATCACATTTGGAGCTTCATTTATGCTAACATGTTAAAAATGGCCTACTATATGATTTTTAATGATTTTTCAAAGTTAAGGTTCAGAATCTGGAAAAAGGGTTTTTGCCAAATGAACAGAGGTGACTTCCATAAAAATTTGACACTCTTTCAAATAGAATTAGTTCACAAAATTATTTTTCCTTGAAAGAGAATTCAAATATCTTTTTATATAATTTTGAACCACTCCATTTCAATTTTTCTATATTAAGTTATGAATTTTTGAAGTTGGGCCCAAAACTGGATTTTTACTTGATGAACAGTAAAAATCCAAAAATCAGCATTTTTGGGATAAAATTGAGCCCAAGACCATCCAATGTGATCTAAAATAGTTTTAATTGAACCCTAAGATAAGGTGTAACATTTTTGGTATTAGAGCAGAGGTTCTAGCATAGGATAGAATGCTCTGCTTAAGTTACTCGTTAGATAACGAGGTTGGTTAAAGAGGAATTGACAAGTTTTTGCAGGAGTTGAGATGGAAAACACAATGGATTGGGATACTAGATCAGAGGCATCGGTCAATGATTGGGATACTAACATAATCGATCTCACCAAAAAGGAGGATCTGGTGAAATGGACCATAGAGACTGCTAGTCCTGGATATTCCACAAAGGGGTCCAACATTTATCCAGAGTATTGGGCTAACCTTTTAGGGATTACAGAAGAACAATTACTGTACCTACCTGGACCTGGTGACCTGATAGATCCTGTAACTGGCCTATACCAGGAACCATTAGACCTAGGCCTTTACATTCAATCCATTAGACAGCCTATTACCCCAAATGTGCGTTCAAGCGACATTCTCGGACCCAGTACCAGGCCAGTGAAACCCCCGACACCTGCAATGCCTGACCCTACTTTAACGGAGCTTAGGATCCGTAGTCATGGGTAGCTAAAAAGAAAGTTAGAGTTCTTGGGTCGTCATATCAAGAAAGATGAGGATTAGCAAGACCCGAACATTTACCTAGATTACCTTCAGGGGGTGAAGGTGTTGTATCAGACTTATGGACCAGATAACCTTTATTTAGATACCGAGGACTAGGTTTACATGATGACAAACATGCTTCCATATTTACTCTCATGGGTAAATGAGTTCTATCGCTTGGACCAAATAGTGGGTTTAGGTGTTGAGGATTATATCCAGTGCCTTGAAAACTTTGTTATGCTATATTACTTTTAGGTAGTTAGATCCTCGTAATACTAACATAGGACTTGTTTCGTTACAACTAACCATAGTAGGTTAGGCTGGCGATGCCTAGTTATTATGTTGTTTAATTTTCATATGTATCTTTTGAACTTGCTGCATTGGTTGATGTATAAGTATTGTATGCTGAATGTTTTGGTAAATGAAATCGAAGCATGATGTTTATTTCTTGTTCCTTTATTATATTATCCGAGTAGTTAAATACGATGGTTAGAACTCGACGAAATCCTTCACCAGAGAGACCCCTATTTTAGGATGCAAGGGTCCCTCCTGACCCCCTGCAAATAATTCTGGATCATCTCAAGCAACAGTAAAAGACCATCGAAGAGATGAGGACGGCACAAGCTCGCCAGGAACAAGAGAGGGATGCAGTGATAGCCGCAGCGGTAGCAGCGGCAATGGCTAACCTCGGCAGGTGGCAGCTAGAGGAAGAAGTCTCCGCAGTACAAGTATCAGAACAATTGCCTAGACCGGCAATGCCAGTAGTAGACCCTGACAATATCCAGCAATGGATGGCACGTTTCTATAAACACAACCCACCATCATTCGACGGAGTGTTTGACGTCCAAGCGGCAGAAGACTGGATTAGTCACTTGGAGAAGATCTTTAAAGTATTAGACTGCCTGACGGAGTGGAAAGCCCAGATGGCAATTTACAAGTTAGAGAAAGATGCCGACTGCTGGTGGCAGAATACTGAGATTCTTCTAGATGCTCAGAACACGAGGGTAACTTAGGAATTGTTCCTGGAGCAGTTCTATGAGAAGTATTTTCTGAGATCTACCAGGGATGAAAAGGAAGCAGAATTCTTGACCCCTAGATGCTTAGAACACGAGGGTAACTTGGGAATTGTTCTTGGAGCAGTTCTATGAGAAGTATTTTCTGAGATCTACCAGGGATGAAAAGGAAGCAGAATTCTTGACCCTGAAGCAGAAGGATAATGAGCCATTTGACGAGTATTTAGCTAAGTTTATAGCTAAGTTTATCCGTCTCTCCCACTACTCCAGTTACCACTGTTACTGAGATGATGAGAGGTGGATGATCGAAAAAATCATAAAAAATAGGATATAAGGTCTACAACAGTATTTGACACCCAAAAAGTGAAAACAGGTAGGAAATAATTTATCAAATTATTATTTTTAATTATTGGTATTTTTGGCTAAATAGGAAATATTAGACAATATCAATTATTTTAAATACATAAAAGCCTTAATAAATCAAGAAAAAAAGAGAAAAAAATTATTTGACAGTTTATTGAAGATTGTAAAATTATTTTTAGCATTTGGAAGTGAAGCAATTAACTTTAAAAATATTTAATGTCAAATTATATCAATAGTAGGCCAATTTCAGAGAAATTTGCATGGAGGGGGTTATAGGTTGAATTTTAATCTGAGAAAAATTAGGCAGTTTTCTCTCATTAAAAGAAAGTTATTGGGATGAAGAAATAAATTCTTAGAGCTATTGGATTGGATACGATTTGAGAAAAGTTTAATCGATTTGGTGTAGTTATTTAGTGGAATAAACCTAAAGCTTGGTGGAGCAATTTTTCTCCCTAATTTTTTTTATCATTTTTTACTTCATTTTATGAAGAGAGGAATGGTTGTAATTTTCCAAATTTATTAAGGGCATGCCTGGAAGAATGGATTCTATAAGAAAATAATATCTTTTTAAACATATGTTTTTTAAGAAGAAAGACACCTCATAAGACAGATGGTATGATCTTAGGGTTTAGTAAACATGCCAAATTTTAGACCTAGAAGTATCAAAAATAGCTTGAGATGGGTGGGCGTCTAGACCCCAATCAGCAGGAGTCCTAGAAATGTGAAAGGAAAGTAACAGGATTTTCAGGGATTAAACTGCAAATTGAGAAAGTTCTAGAGACTAAAATGTAAATAAAGTTTGAGACTTCAAAGAAGTCTTAAAACCCAAGAATGAGAGGGCCAAAAGTTATGCTAGAGACCACAAAGGAATGATTCTTGAGGTTAAGTCCTAGCAAGGACTAAACCGTAAAGTCGAAGGGTTTCGGGCTAGAAAGGGTAATACTAGAAAATAAGCCCAGAAATTCCAGAAAAATTCTATAAAAATCTCAAAAGATGGGAAATGACATGTTGAGGCCTATATGTGAAGAAAAATTATAGAAATACCCTTGGATTGACTCTAAATGAATTTTAAAGATCATAGCTTATTTTAAGGTATACAGTTAGATTTAATTATTTGAGCCATAAGAAGGCCTCCGAAAAGTAAGTAAAAATGAAAATTCATAAGTTAAGAGGCTACAAAAAATTATAAAATTAGTCTTGTCCCCAGAGTCTCACACCTTACCATCGGATCCACTTAGGGTTTAATTAAAACCATTTTGGACCATATTGGTCCAAATAATTCAAGTAACTCCTAAACCCCTTAAAGCTTCCATCTTTGTTCTTAGAATTTTTAGAGTTTATTCCCTTAACCCTAAAAATTCCTTCTTGACTCATTCCTACATAATTTTTCATGTAGATTCCAAATATCTACTTGGATTTAAGAAAATAAAACTCCCTCTTCTAGTTTCAGCTAGGTCAAACCATTATGGTTTATTTTCTAAAAATTACAACTTTAGCTTTAATGCTTCCAACCTTTATTCTTTAGGTTTATCCTATATCATTTTCCATTTTGAACACATTGGAAGCATCAAAACATTAAAAAATTCATCCTAGGGTCCAGTTCTTGCTTTGACCAAAATGAACCTTAAGAGAAACATCAAAGAAAACACTTCAAAAACGACCTACAACCACTTGTAATTATAACATCTAAACTTTTGGGCCTAGAATTACCAAAATTACCCTTACTCTTTCTATTAGCCATCGAGGGCATTTTAGTCCATTCAAGCCAAATTTTTGGCTATAAATAGAGCCTCCCCCCTTCATATGTTTGGCTAACATGAGTTTAAGAGAGGAAACTCTGCCAAAATTTAGAGAGAAAACCGTAGGGGTGAAAGCCAAGAAGAAGGAACAAGATTAAAGCTTCAAGATCAAGGTATGTGATGGTTGTAGCATTTGATTTGATGCCTATTTTGAATAAGTTACTCTTTGTATCTGAATCTAAGATATGGCATGATTAAAGTACACTCTGTAAGCTTTAAATCCATGAGTAGAACGCTTCATTTGGATATGTGTACGATTTATGGTGATTTTTCAAAGTTAAAGTTTGAAATCTGAAAATAGTGTTTAACCTTTGGAAGAGTGTCGAGTTCCATACAATTTTGGTACTGTTCAGCATAGAATTGGTTCTTGAAACTATTGTTTCCTTAAAGAGAACTTAAGGGGCTTTCAGTGAGACTTGGAACCACTCAGTTTTGATTTTTCTAGAATTAATTATGACTTTTCAAAGTTGAGCAAAAATTCTGGAAATTCTGCGTGAACAGTACCCTCGAAGTGAAATTTTCAGATTTGATCTTCTTGAATCTAAGGCCATCTAAATGGTCCTAATTGACAAGAAATGGATCTTAAGGATGGTAAATGATAAGATTTATGTTAGAAAAGCTAGAAAGAAAGCCCTAAAAGCAAGAGAAAGGGTTGAGGTTCAAGAGAGCTAGTTTTGAATATTATGTAATCTAGTGGTTGTAATAGATTGTATGATCATTATGACTAGATTTAGGACCTTGGAACATCCAAGAGGATGTTTGGTGATGTTGACCGATGTCCACATGGTTGGAAAGTCAAGTGAGTCAAAGGAAAAGTAAGAGGAAAGCTTGAAGTGCAAGGTAGTGAACTTACTTATTATCATTGTTTAATGTTGTACGCTTGTGTGTTGTTGTACATGATGTTTGAATGTTGTTGTGACATGTATTGACTGCTATAAATGCTATTTATGATGAGTAGATTATGTCTCCATGGCCATGCATCAAGAAGGTAGCTTTAAGCATGCTAATATGTCACTAACTAACAAGAGAACAAGCAAGTTGCATGTAGTGCATTAGCATCCATCTAGCATGATTAATATGGTATTGTTTGCTACTAAGATTCTCCCGAATCTCACCCCTCCCCAACCAACCATTTAGGTCAATCAATGATGGGCAATAATGGCATGAGAAGCAAGGAGAAGAAAGTGGAGAATTGTTCATGTTAATGAATGATATTATTATTCAATGTGTAATTCTCCTATTATGTAATTTATGTTATGGATGCCTATGATGCCATGTATTTAATTATAATAGTTATGGCATGAATGAAAGTGTATGAACATGAATGGAAAGAGTAAGCCCATGTTATGTATGCCAAAGAAATAAAAAGAATCAAAGTAAACAGATGTTAAGAGATAAAACGTAGGTCCTAGAGTAGTGAGTTTGTAGCTCCAGTTTAACCTATCAAATGAATGAGTTAAGTCACAAAATCTGGTAGAGTCATAGTACACGTCCCAGGCTTTAAAATGAGAGGTAGATCACATTAATTGGATGTGTACATAAGGAGATACGAATTTCCAAAATTGAGGCATAGAATCTGAAAGTTCCAGATTTTTCCGAATGAACAGTAATCTTTGTTGATTAAACTGTACGAATTGGGTAAGGATAAGTCCAATTGGATATTTTTTCTTTAAAGAGCATTGAAATATTTTTTTGTAGAATTTTAGGACACCTCAATATGATTTTTATGGAATTAGTTATGAATTTTTAAACTTGGACCTGTAATATTAAACAGTAAATAGTAACCCGAATAATTATGTGAAATTTTAAATCCATGGGCTTGTGTCCTGATCTGCTTAGACCATAACGCTTACGAATGCATACTTTAAAGGGTTAAAGGCAGGACGTTTTAGTAATCACTAGGATCTATCATACTTTGAAGTGTTTTAACAAGTTGGACCAACGAAACTTCTTCCCCTACCATATATACATTTCGGCCAGCTCCATCAATGTCACATCCGGCATTATGATAATTAGGAATAAGAAATATTTCTAAATATTTAAGGGTCAAAAGTGACAAGGAGAAATAGAAGAATTTTAGTGGAAAATAATTATTATAATTTTCCAAGCCAATTATGAAAAGTTTGACTAATTAAGGAAAATTGGTCAAGAATAATTATGGAAAAATATTTCCAAGCCTCCAAAAATTAAGGAAAAATATGGAAAATGTTCTTTGAGAATTATATGGGATTATAAAATTGGTTTTATGACCAATTTTCCCTTAGAGAAATTACAAGGGAATTTAAGGGCGATTTAAGCTAGTTTAAGGTCCTTTATTTGGAAAATTCCAAATAAATTTTTTAAGGAGGATAAAATCCCAAGAAAATTCCTATGATATCCTAAGGAATTATAAAAGATTATGGAATTAAAAGAAGACCCTCAAGTATCCAAGATTTTTTTTCAATTCCTTTGAAAAGATGAGAGATCAATAAAGAGAAGGAAATTAGTCTTCCTTTTTATTTAATTATTGGGAAATTGAATTTGAGACAAAGAGGGCAATTTGGAAAGATAAAAATGAGGAGAATAATTTATGGATCTGACAAAAAATAATTACAGAGGTCGGAGCACTGTAATTATAGAAAAGAAGTTAAACCTGGAGTAAAAGTGCACCGATAAAGTGTTAATCAGAGTCTTGTACTTTGCTTGACCCACAAGTTGCCACTTGTCAAGCCTTCAATGGATGATAATTAAATTTTTACAAGTGTCAAGCTACCAATGGAGAGGATCTTGACTTTAGAATGTAATTACATTATGATTTAAGTTAATTAAGAGAGAGGTTTCAAGGAGGCTTAGGCAATTGACACTTGGACTTTCATTAAATGTGGTAGATGAGATATTTTGGTACCTTAATGAGCTCCTCCTTCCCCCATTTTCTGAATGTGTTTCGGCCAAGAGGGAACTTGAGAGGAAAAGGAAGAACTTCAAAGGAAAACCAAGGAGAAAGGCATCAACTCTAAGCATACAAGTGAGATCCAAGGTAAGTTTTCGGTTCTAAGTTGTTCCTTACCTTGTTTGCTTGAGTTGTATGGTTAGAATTTTTGGTTCTCCCCTTTTTCTTGAGTTGGCCGAAATGTTTATTGAGTGGGGAAGGAAGTTTGGTTGTTAGATCTTGCTAGAACACTCCAAAGTATGGTAGATCCTAATGGTTACAAGTGGTTGTAGGTTGATTTTGGAGTGTTTCCTTGGTTGTGTTTGTAGGGAATTGAAAGACGACGCGCAACGGAAAACAAAACTTAAAATTTCAATCCCTTGCCCGGATCTACCGATCGTGTTTAAGTCAAGTAGTAAGAAGCATTACCTTCGGTGTTCGATTTCTTGGTGGCTCGGTGATTCCATCGTTCAGGATGCCTCTGCTTGCCTCCTTTGTCGTTCGAAGTTGACAACTCCGGTCGGCCTCCTCTACCGGTATCCACACGAATAGCTCTCTAGTCACGAACGGCGTGCTAGCGCCTCTTTGTCCGTCTAGGTTTTTTTTTTTCAAAAAGAATCGTCCTCCACTCTCTATCTTTGGCCGTCTCTTATCTGCAAGCTTTCGCCTTCTCACTCACTAAAACCCTAGCTCCTAATCTCAAATATATAGGATGCTATAGGTATTATGAATGATATTTAATTTCGAAATTAATCCTAAATTAATTCCGAAATTAATGCAATATCAAATATTGCCTAATCAGATAAGAGAACAATTAAATAAATATGGCCTATATTAAATCCGTCTCACATATTTAATTCACCTATTTATTTAATTCAAAATAAAGATATGACGGAATTAATTTACATAGATCTAATTTATCCTTATAAATTAAATCTTACAATTAATATCTCTTATATTTATGTAATATATATATACAAATTTATATATATATATATATACACGTCCACCCTATATTATTCATTGAATCTGGACATCATAACTCGTGTTGGGCTATTTTGTGTGCGACCCTGTAGGCCCATATGAAGTTGGCAGTGGGCCATTAACTATAATGACTCACAAGTCGTAAGCGGTCTCTAGCAATACATCATGCCTACCCAAAACATATGAGGATCATTGAACGATGCAACCTTTCATACAACCATATCACGTCCCTTTTGTCACACGACATTTTGGTCATGGATGAGGCATGGAGAACGTCATCCTCCTATTTATGACCGTTACTTTCTCGATCCCTGAGTAGTCTGAGTATAGAAATGGAACTACCTTTCCATTATAGTATGGCCATACATTTCTCAGACTCACTCATCGAGGGGCCCAGTAATATCTCTCTACGAATGTGAGGGACAAAATTCCATCTTGACCATTCACATTCCTCCGCATGAAAAACCACTAAGCCTGAACATAGTCTTTATGATCACTCGATCAAAAGTGACTTTTGACTAGGTTAAAGCTGAGCTTTTCTCATGCAGGAATCCATGATGATCTCAGGTCAAAGGGCACAGTGACATGGTTTGTATATGAGAGAAGCTTATGACTTAACCCATGCAGCTCTCTCATAGCGAGTCGGTCCAACACCTTGTACTTTTACATGTGCCTATGACTAATTTATATCTCTATATATCTTTAAAGCCATACTGGTCTTATTTCATCTCTACTCCCACATAGATGACCGACCAGAGACATTTAGGATAAATCATGAGTTATCCAAGGATAGTCATCACAGTAAACATGCAAATAATATGATAACGTAATTAATAAATTCATAAATCAACAATGTTCATAACATAATGATTGGCCCCTAGGGCATAATTTCCAACAGTGTTGCTTGAGACCCATTTCGGCCAAGGCAAGATCTGAACCCTAGGATGTGTTTTTCAAAGTTTTGAGGCTTCCATTGTGTTCAAAATGAAAAATGGTGTAGGATAAACGTAAAGAACATGTGTTGGAAGCCATAGAATCAAAGTTGTAATTTTTAGAAAGTGAACTATAGTGGTTCGGCCAAGCTGAAACTGAAAGAATGAGTTTTATTTTGCTAAATCCAAGTAGATATTTGGAATTTAAATGAAAAACTATGTAGGAAAAGGTCAAAAGGGAATTTTTAGGGTTTATGGAAACCAACTCTAAAAATTCAAGAACAAAGATGGAAGCTTTAAGGGGTTTAGAGGTTACTTGATTTATGTTGTTGATTTTTCATGTGGAATGGTTGATGATTCTTGCTGCCATTTTTGTGGATTGCCATGTTAGGGTTTGGCATTTGTGGAAGCAAGAAAGAAGAGCAAGAAAATCAAAGAGCATTGGATTAAGGTAGTAAGATTTAATTAACCTTAATGTTGAATGTTGCATTGATTGCTATGCAATTTCATGTGCTGTTATGTGGTTGAACTAAATGATGATGATGATGATGATTGTATAGCTATACTCCTTGCTTTATATGCCTTGGCTATTGCATGTTAGAGTGCTACATGTATGAGGTAAATTAGTTCCCTATTAAATAGCAAAAAGTTGGAATGCTTGTAATTGATGCATGTTAATGTTTTGGTTGATTGATCTTGCTACTGGGATTTCTTAAAATCTCATCCCCCAAATATAATCTAAAATTTTAGGGCTTGAAACTCCCAAGAGCAAGTTGTAGATTGGAGGCTAAATTATGGTGTCACGCCATAAAAATTCGTGGACATTTGGTTATGTATAAATATCAATGGTTGGTACTGTAATCCCTAAACAGGATGCTAGTTTAGAGCCACGTTTTATTTAGTTACCGAACAAATTCCTATACAAAATTTGGTATACTCAAATTTCACGTCCTGAGCTTCAAATTGATAGGTAGAAAGTTAAAAATGGCTAACTACACGATTTTTAATGATTTTCCAAAATTAAGGTTCAGAATCTGGAAAAAGGATTTTTGCCAAATGGACAAAGGTGACTTCCACAAAAACTTGACGCTTTTTCAAATGGAATTGGTTCATAAGTTTATTTTTTCTTGGAACATCATTCAAAGAGATTTTTATATAATTTTGAACCACTCCATTTTGATTTTTCTAGATTAAGTTATGAATTTTTGAAACTGGGCTAGAAAACTAGATTTTTACCTAATAAACAGTAAAAATCCTAAAATCAGCGTTTTTTCATGAATTTTTGAGCCCAAGACCATCCAATGTGGTCTAAAAAGGTTTTTATTAAACCCTAAGTGGATTCGATAGTAAGTTGTGACAATCAACAAGGGAAAATCAAATATTCCAACCATACAAAGCAAGAAAACAAGACAAGAAACCATTTGGAACCAAAAACTAACCCTAAATCTCACTTATATGCTCAAAGTTGATGCCTTTCTGCTTGGTTTCTCCTTAAACTCTCTCTTTTCCCTCTTGGTTTGCTCTTAGCCGAAAATAACATTTGATTTAGGGGGAGGAAGAGCTCAATTAATACACCAAAATATCTCAACCACCATCATAAATGAAAAGTCAAGTATCATTTACCCGTTTTACTCTTGCATTTTCTTTCATAATTAACTAAATCTAAATGAAATTAATTACCAAAAGTCAAAATCCTCTCCATTCGAGGAGTGACACTTGGCAAACTCAAATTCTCTCCATTAGGGGCTTGACACATGGCTAAATGTGAGCCATTTGAATTGCAAAACTCTAGTCTTGCTTTATCGGTGCACTTTGACTCCGGGTTTAATTTCTTTTCTATAATTACAGTATTCCAGCCTCTGTAATTATTTTCTATTAGACCCATCATTTATTCTCCTTATTTTTATCTTCCCAATAATTAACTAAAAAGGAAAACTAATTTTCTTCTCTTCATTGATTTTTCCACTTTTCAAAGGAATTAGGAAAAATTTTGGATACTTGAGGGTCTTCTTTTAATTTCGTAATCTCTTATAATTTCTCGAGGTATCATAAGAATTTTCTTGGAATTTTATTCTCCTTAAAAATATTTATTTAGAATTTTCCAAATAAAAGCCCTTAAATTAGGCTAAATTAGCCTTAACTTCATTTGTAATTTCTCTAAGGGTAATTTGGTCATGAAACTAATTTTATAATCCCATATAATTCTCAAAGAATGTTATCCTTATTTTTTCTTAATTTTATAAGACTTGAAAATATTTTTTCATAATTATCTTTGAGCAATTTTCTTTAATTAGCCAAATTTTCATAATTGTCTCGAAAAATTATAATAATTTTTCCACCATAAATCTTCTATTTCTTCTTATCCTTTTTGGCCCTTGGATATTTCAGAATATCCTTATTCCTAATTGTCATATTACTGGATGTGACATAGAGGCCCAACAGAATGGCTTTAAAAATATTCAAAGCCCACTTATGCCAAAAAAGGATATTTTACAGGAAATTCAAAAATAAATACTTACGGATTGAGTTATTACTCAATAAAATTCATAGATTTTGTCCAGAATTTAAGGAATTTTAAGGTATGGGCAGATAAATTTTTGAAGCTCTGGATTAAATAAAATGCTCTAGTCAAATATTATATAAATTTTGTCCCTTAAATAGGAAACAAAATCAAAGAAAATATCTAAAGGCAATGATTATAGTGCTAAGTCAGCGTGCTGAGTCACAAGTGCATTTACGACACAATTATAACACCTCTGAGTCAGCATGCTAAGTCACTAGAAGATAATTATGAATAGTAGAAAAATCAAAATGTAGTCTAGGTACGTTGTAGACAGTCCTCTGTCTACTCGATACAGCAAAATCTCTACTGCATGACTTAGTAAGGCTAAGTAGCCTATCAGTGGAGCTAACTATTTTCGTCTATGCTCCTCTAAGATGGCACCATATATGGACTCATTTGAGATGAGAAAAGAGCAATAGAAAATATCCCAGTGGTACCAGGTAAGTCAAGACTCGAAGAAATACCCAATATGATACAGAATGGTAAGATAGGTAGAGGAATATCTAGGGGTTGTATTTTGTACAAATTTCTTATTAATTTCCTCCCTATTTTAATTCCAAGATGATGAAGGGATATGTAAGAGATTATGTGTACGGTTGGATGAAAGACACGTGGCTTGATGATGCAATCATGATGTAAGCAAGGTGATATAGGCATGGTAAGATAGGTAGGTGATATAAGCAAGGTGAAAAAAATACCCAATATGATGCAGAATGGTAAGATAGGTAGAGGAATATCTAGGGCTTGTATTTTGTACAAATTTCTTATTAATTTCCTCCCTATTTTAATTCCAAGATGATGAAGGGATATGTAAGAGATTATGTGTACGGTTGGATGAAAGACACATGGCTTGATGATGCAATCATGATGTAAGCAAGGTGATATAGGCATGATGTCATGAGGACAGATGTCACCATAAGACTAGGAGGCAAAATAAACGGTCAAGATTAAGCCACATATTTACAAGATCAAGGGTTAAGATTTAATCTTGCTTTTTATATATACCCCCTCTATCCCTTTAGGCCAAGTTTTGACCAACTTGAAAAAGAGAAGGGGGGAGGCTGAATGGAGAATAGAAGAATGAGAAGAGAAAGAGCTCCAAGTTTCATGCAAAATCAAGCTCCAAAACAAGGTATCTTCATGGTTTTTGATGTAGTTTTCAGTACCCTTGTTGTTGACCTTGGTTACGGGTTTTTATGGTTTTTGGGAGCTTGAGACCCTACGAGGGTATGCTGCATGAAATTGTTAAGTGTGAGGGAAGATGAAATTAATGTTAGATTAATTATTAAGAGGTAGAAACAAGCTCGAATCAAGTGGATTTGTGATGAATTTTCAAGAAATCTAACTTCCCCTTTTACTTGGTATGTTTCGACCCTATATAGTTGGATAGGTTAGGGTTTGATTTTGATGATGTGGATGCTTCCAATGAGTTTAGAATGAAAAATTGTGTGGGGTAAAGGTAAGAAAATAAGTTTGGAAGCATTAGAATTAAAAATAAAAATTTTGAGCCATAACCCTCTACCTCAGGGCTTTTCTGTGTTCTTGGGGAAGGAGTTGGATTTTGATTGTTTTGAACTTAGAAATAGATTCTACATGCAAAATTATGGGAGAAGAGTATATGGAATTAATTTTAGAAAGATTAGAATTAAAGCTTAAAAGTTAGGGGATTATGTTATAATCAAGAAAGTAAGTTGAGTTCATGTAATTGTTTAAGTTGTAATGTGGAATACACCTATGGTGTGATTGATAGGGAATGTGCAATGATCAAGGAGACTCCAAGTTCAAGAGGAAGAGATCAAGAGATAAGCTTGGAGTAGAGGTAGCAAGAACTTACAATTTTATGTTAACTTGCATTGGTTTTGTGTTATGTGTTTGTGTGCCATGATATAGTTGAGCAATAAATGATTTTATATGATGAGTTACTTGCATAGTATGCCTTGGCTAAATGAAAAATTGAATGAGTATTTGACATGGTTATGTGCTCCCTTTCCATGGCATGACATTCATGATAAGGGCATGAAAATTTTGCATAACACATAGCATATTATACCATGTATTGTTAGGATATTAATTGTAGTTCTTTGTCTCACATCCAGTAATATGAATTTAGGAATAGGGATATTTTTAAATAATTAAGGGTCAAAAATGACAAGGAGAAATAGAAGAATTTTAGTGGAAAATAATTATTATAGTTTTCCAAGCCAATTATGAAAAGTTTGACTAATCAAAGAAAATTGGTCAAGAATAATTATGGAAAAATATTTCCAAACCTCAAAAAATTAAGGAAAAATAAGGAAAATATTTATTGAGAATTATATGGGATTATAAAATTGGTTTTATGACCATGTATTGCCCTTAGAGAAATTACAAAGGAATTTAAGGGGGATTTAAGCTAGTTTAAGGTCCTTTATTTGGAAAATTCTAAATAAATATTTGGAAGGAGAATAAAATTCCAAGAAAATTTTTATGATATCCAAGGAATTATAAGAGATTATGGAATTAAAATAAGAACCTCAAGTATCCAAGATTTTTCCCAATTCCTTTGAAAAGTGGAAAAATCAATAAAGAGAAGGAAATTAGTCCAATAATTAAATTTGAGACAAAGAGGGTAATTTGGGGAGATAAAAATAAGGAGAATAATTTATGGATCTAAAAGAAAATAATTACAGAAGTCAGAGCACTGTAATTATAGAAAAGAAGTTAAACTTGGAGTAAAAGTGCACCGATAAAGTGAAGAATAGAGTCTTACACTTTACTTGGCCCACAAGTTGCCACTTGTCAAGCCTCTAATGGATGGTAATTAAAGCTTTCCAAGTGTCAAGCATTAAGTGGAGAGGATCTTGACTTTGGAATTTAATTACATTATGATTTACTTAATGAAGAGAGAAATTTCAAGACTAAGTAGGAAGGTGACACTTGGCAACTCATTTATGATGGTGGTTGGGATATTTTGATGTATTAATTGAGCTCTTCCTCCCCCTAAATCTGATTAGTGATTCGGCCAAGGCAAGAAGAGAGGGAAAAAGAGAGAGCTTGAGGTGGAAACAAGGAAGAATCAACCACCTTGGATCAAGAAAGCTTGGAGTTAAGGTTAGTAGTTGATTCTATGTTGTTCTTTGCTTGTTTCTCTTGAGTTTGATGGTTGAAAAATTCTGTTTATCCTCTCTGTGGGTATTGGCTGAAATTCTCTTTGAGTAGGGGAGGGAGTTTGGTTGTTAAATCTTGCTAGAACACTTCAAAGTATGATAGATCCTAGTGGTTGTAAGTAGTTGTAGGTTGTTTTTGAAGTGTTTTCTTTGATGTTTCTCTTAAGGTTCATTTCAGCCAAAACAAGAACTGGACCCTAGGATGTGTTTTTCAAAGTTTTGAGGCTTCTATTGTGTTCAAAATGAAAAATTGTGTAGGATAAACCTAAAGAACAAGTGTTGGAAGCCATAGAATCAAAGTTGCAATTTTTAGATTTTAAACCCTAATGGTTCGGTCAGTTCAAAACTGAAAGAAGGAATTTTATTTTGTTAAATATAAGTAGATATTTGGAATTAACATGAAAAATCATGTAGGAATGAGTCAAGAGGGAATTTTTAGGGTTTAAGGAAAGATGAGAATCAGCAAGACCCGAACATTTACTTAAAATACCTTCAGGGAGTAAAGGTGTTATATCAGACTTAAGGACTGGGTAACCCTTATATAGACACCAAGGACTGGATCTTTACGATGACGGACATGCTTCCATATTTATCCTTTTGGGTATATGAGTTCTGTCACCTGAATCAGATAGTGGATTTAGGTGTTAAGGATTACATCCAGCACCTTAAAAACTTTGTTAAGATTCACTACTTTTAAACAGTTAGGTCCTCGTAAAACTGAGGTAGGACTTGTTTTGATACAGCTAACCTAAGTAGGTTAGTCTGGCATGTTTGATGGCTATGTATGTTTGTAAGATGGCTATGTATGTTGAACTACATTGCTATTACTGATGATTGATGCTTGAATGTTGTATTATGAATGCATATATTGTTAAATGAAATCCAAGCATGTTATTTATTTCTTGTTCCTCAGATATGCTATTCGTTTAGTTAGCGTATTGGTTAGAATTGATAAAACGCTTTGCCGGAGGAACCCTCAAGACACGATGTAAAGGTCCCTCTCGATCTGCTACGATTAATTTTAGATTGCTTAGAATTGCAATAAAAGGTTAGTCTGGCATGTTTGATGGCTATGTATGTTTATAAGATGGCTATATATGTTGAACTACATTGCTATGACTGATGATTGATGCTTGAATGTTGTATTATGAATGCATATGTTGTTAAATGAAATCCAAGCATGTTATTTATTTCTTGTTCCTCGGATATGCTATCCGTTTAGTTAGCGTATTGGTTAGAACTGATGAAACACTTTGCCGGAGAGACCCTCAAGACACGACGTAAAGGTCCCTCTCGATCTGCTATGATTAATTTTGGATTGCTTAGAATTGCAATAAAAGGCTATTGAAGGGATGAGGGCACCACAAGCTAGCCAGGAGCAAGAAAGAGACACTGTAATAGTAGCAGCAGCAGTAAAGGCAGTGGCTAACCTCGACAGAAGGTAGCCAGAGGAAGAAACCTCAGCAGCACAAGCAACAGAACATTTGCCTAGATTGGCAATGCCAGCAGTAGACCCCGACAGCATCCAGTAATGGATGACATGATTTTGTAAGCACAACCGCCATCCTTCGATGGAGTGGTTGACACCAAACAGCAGAGGACTGGATCAACCGCTCGGGAAAAAAAAGATTTTTAAAGTATTAGACTATCCAACGGAGTGGAAAGCCCAGATGGCAATTTACAAGTTAAAGAAAGGTGCCGATCGTTGGTGGAAGAATACGCAGATTCTTCTGGATGCTTAGAACACGAGAGTAACATGGGAAGTGTTCCTAGAGCAGTTTTACGAAAAGTACTTCTACGCTCAATCAGGGACGAAAGGGAAACGGAATTCCTAACCCTAAAGCAGAAGGATAACGAGTCATTTGATGAGTACATAGCTAATTTTGTACATCTTCCTCACTACTTTAGTTACCTGCGTTACCGAGATGATGAGAGGTGGATGACCAAAAAGACAGTAAGAGGATTGAAGTAGTCCTTAAGGGAGATGATTGCTCCCAGGCAGTTCGAGCACTTCAACATTGGGGCTTGCCAAATTACGAAGAGCAGCTTAAATCATCATTTGATGATTGAATCTACTCCCAAATTAGAGAAGGAAGATCAGGGTGGCACATCTTCTAATGCCAACAGGAAAAGGGAAAGGCTATGGGGCAACCGAAAGAGTAAGAAGGGAGGCAAGCCCCTAAATAGCAAGGAATACCCAATTATGGTAAGAGTCACGGTGATAGAACATATATGGTCAAACAAAATGTTTACTGTACTCGCAGTAAGTCTAGACACTTCTCAAGAGAATGCTCACAGAATACAGAGAAGCCAAGTCATGTACCTAAGGACGAGTATTTGTCATAACAGGGGAAGAAGCCCAGAAGTTGTAACATCCCAAATTTTGGCTCATAGATACAAGTAATAGCAGAAGGAAAGGATGATTACTAAGTCCAATGCAACGAAAGTCCTGGATATCCCTCGAAAGGAAAAAGAGATTTTCGAATGGCAAATGTGTAAAACAATAGTGTTTGGGGACTAAAGAATGATGAACTAGAAACAACTAAGAGCCAGAGATTATGCCAAAAACTTGTAAGAGATGGTTCTGAAGGTTAGGCCTAAGGAGGGACCAAATTGCAAAGAAAAGATTTCTAGGTCAAGTAGGGACCTAATTGTAGATAATAATAGTTTTGGTCAGCCAATGCTCAGAGTTAGCAAAAAGGGCCCAAATGACTTAGAAAAATTCTAGAAAAATGGGAATAGGATCCCAGAACTGATATAAGGCTAGAAATGACAGAAATGCCCTGAAGTCATTCTAGGATTTTGAGCAATTTAAGATAGTAACTTAAAAATGAATTATTTAAGCTATGAGATGGCCTCAAATAATCAGGAAAAACTGGGGAATAATAGTTGAGAAATTTACACAGATTGTAAAATTAATTCCGTCCCCAGAAACTGACAAGGTTAGCTTTAATTAAATTTAAAACCTATTTATACCATATCCAAGAAAAGTCAAAATAGCTATCTACAGTTTGACTTTTGACCTGAGAAAAATTAGAGGAATTTCCCATGATGAAAGGGAAAGAATGAAACCCAGAGATAGATCAATGGAGTTACGAGCCGATAAAAAGAATTTGGAGAAGGTAACGTCGATTAAGTATTATTTAATAATATTTCTGGGAAAAGGAGAAAGAAAATATCTAAAGACCATCATGACGGTGCTGAGTCATCATGGTGAGTCACCAAATGCAATCTTTACACCTACGAGTCATCACGCTGAGTCAGCAGAAGATATTTATAGATAGCATAAAAATCAGAACGCAGTACGGGAATATTTTAGACAGTCCTTTGTCTACCCATTATAGTGAAATCTCTACTGCGTGACTCAGTAAGGTTAAATAGCCTATTAGTAGAGCTAATTATTTTTATCTATGCTCCTCTAAGATGTCACCATATATGTACTTAATTAAGATGAGAAAATGGTGCCAGAACATGTCCCAGTGGTACAGGGTAAGTCAAGACTCAAAAAAGTACTCGATACGGTACAAGATGGCAAAATAGGTAGAGAAATGCCTAAGGGCTATATTTTGGATGAATTTTATATTAATTTCCTCCCTATTTTAATGCTAAAATGATGAAAGAATATGGAAGAGACAAGTATACGGTTAGATGGGAAAATAAGGTATTATGTGTACAGTTAGATGCAAGACACGTGTACGGTTGGATTAAAGACATATGGCTTGATGATGTAAGTATGATGTCATCAAGATAAGGTAAGCATGATGTCATAGGACACGTGTCATCACAAGATAAAAAGAGAAAATGGACGGTCCAGATCAAACCACGTATTTTTAAGATCAACAGCCCAGATTCTGTCTTGTTTTCTATAAATACCCCTCCCCTCCCTCTCATTTCATCCTAAGCCATGGAAACCTTAGGGAAGCTCTTGGAAAATGGTTTCTAGAGAGAGAAAGAAGAGGGAGAAAGAAAGGCCAAGTGATCCCAAGCCAGACCAAGCTCTAAAACAAGGTACGAGTGCCGTTTTTGATGTAATTTCTACCTCCCTTGTTATTTTTAAGCCTGGTGGTTGGTTTGATTGGATTTTTGATGATTGAAATCCTATGGGGAGGTGCTGCACGAAATTTATTGGAATAGGAGAAGATGATATAGATGTTAAAAGCATGTTTAAAGGCTTGGAAACAACAAGAATCAAGTGGTTCTGTGTTGATTTTGCAAGAAATCCAACTTTCTCTTAGTTTGTGATTTTGTTCAGCCTTGATTGTTCTGAATAGTTAGGATTGGATTTTGATTGTTTTGAGCTTGGAAATAGATTCTACATACGAAATTATGTAGGGATAGTATGTGGAAATAATTTTCATAATTTCAGGAAAGTTGGAATTGAAACTCAAGAGTTAGAGTTCAAGTATGTTCAAGAAAGAATCAAGTAGAGATAAGTTGATAACTTGATTCTAATAATCATTTTGCATCATGTATTGATGTGTTTAGGACCTTAGAATATCCAAGAGGATGTTTAATAGTGTTGACTGAAAATCCATAGGGTTGGAAAGACAAGGGAATCAAAGGAAAAGCAAGAGGAAAGCTATGTTACAAGTTAGTATGCTTGCATGATGTGGTTGTGTTGCTGTGATGTGACTAAGCTATGATGAAATATTTGCAAAGTTATGGTTGCAAGTTTATGTTATGTTTTTCCTTGGGTATATGTTTTGAAAGCATGAAATGCTTTAGCTTACTTTCCATGGCATTCATATGTTAATGTTATAACATGTCATGCATGTGCATTATGTCATGCATGCTTATGGGTAGTGTTTGCTACTGAGATTCTCCCGAATCTCACCCCTCCCTAACTAACTATTTAGGTCAATCAATGGTGGGTAATAATGGCATGAGAGGCAAGGAGAAGGAAGTGGAGAATTATTGATGTTAATGAATGATGTTATTATTCAATGTATAATTCTCCTATTATGTAATTTATGTTATGGATGCCAATGATGCCATGTATTTAATTACAATGTTTATGTGAGGAATAGAAATGTATGAGGATAATTGGGAAAGTGTAAACCCAATTTATGTATACTAAAGAAATAGAAAGAATTAAAGTAAAAAGAGGTTAAGGGATAAAATGTAGGTCCTGGGGTAGTGAGTTTATAACTCCAGTTTGACTTATTAAATGAATGAGTTAAGCCACGAAATTTGGTAGAGTTATAGTACACATCCCAATCTTTAAAATGAGTGCTAGATTACCTTAATTGAATGTGTACACACAGAGATATGAATTTTCAAAGTTAAGGCACAAAATCTGGGGGTTCCAAAATTTACCAAATGAATAGTAATTTTTATTGATTAAACTGTACGAATTGGTCATGGATAAGTCCAATTTGATATTTTTTTTCCCTTAAATAGAATTGAAGGAGCTTTTTGTAGAATTTTAGAACACCTCAATATAATTTTTATATAATTAGTTATGATTTTTCAAAATTAGACCTAAAATCTGAATTTAAACAGTGAATAGTAATTTGAGTAGTTATGTTCAAATTTTCAATCCACGGGCTTGTATTTTGACTTGCTTGAACCATAATGCTTACTAATGCGCACTCTGAGGGGTTAAAGGTAGGATGTTTCAGAAGTCTCCGGAAATGATCCAAGGAACGATCATTCTTAACAACTCCCCAGTGATTACAATGTTTAATTAGGGTGCTAGTCATTCTTTTATTTTGTATGCCTGAGCTAAAAGACTTGGCTTGATTATGAACACGTTGCCTTATGATATACATGTGTCCACACCAACACATAATAGGATAAATACATCTGATGTGTGCTTAAATTGTATAGTTGGTTATGAGCACTGTTGTACTGCCTTAGACTTGATATGTATGCCTTCCATGAAGTTGATGGGGTAATTGGATCGAATTGGTTGTCGTCCCATAATGGCAAAGACAAGACCATGATCCTACCCTCAAGAGAAATGGAATTAAATCTAGAAGTTAAGTTAAACTTCGTAACGGATGTCCCAGACAGGCAAAGGTATGATGAATGAAGCTACGTAAGACTAGCAGAGGTTAAGAGAAAAGTGTGTTTCGTCATGATAAACAAAGTAAATTAGTGGCGATGGACGAATACAGAGTGATTACCAAAGGAGGTGGTAACTTCCATCGCTACAAACAAGGATTATGGTCACGACGAACAAACACAATAACTCTTAGATGTTGAGCTGGTATCTCAACGAGACATAACAACTTTTAGAGGTCACAAAGAGTAAGATAAGTAGAAGTCAGGAAGAGAGCAGTAGCCACTATTTAGAGTTACCAGATTCCCCCTCAAAAAGAAAAGAAATGATAAGAAGTTATACAAGATAGTTAGGGGTTGAGTCTTTACACTACTAAGAAGGTGTAAGTGGCCACCTAAGTTGGACAAACTCTTACAGCCTCGTTAGGGCTAGGGCACCATGATAGAGTAGCTATCTCAAGTCCCGGAATGGATGAATAAGAACTTTGAGATAGTGAAGTTAAGATGGAGAGCCCTAGTGAAATGTCTCAAGGATCAAGAAGAAGAGGACAAGACAGATAGCTCTGCAGGGAACTAGCTTAAATGTTGGTATGTTTCCTTTAATGTTAAAAGATACTCAGTCGCTTGAGGTTTAGGTTGAGAGGCACCTTTTTCAAGGGATAAGGTCTTGGTCAGGAATCTTCCTAGAGAAAATAGGAATTGGTCCTCCAAGTTAGAGTTGATGCTGCTCAAGATAGAGTAATGTACCCTATTCGAGCAAGAAAAGGGAAGCAGCCGAGGCAAGGCAAGCAGAGTTGACCTTACCCAATGGAAGCATGACTAGCCAAGAACACAGCTAGGCTTAGATGTATCTAAGCTTAGCAGAGTACTAGAGCAAGTAGAAAGAAGAAGAATCTCAAAGTCCTCTCCCTATGACTTTTAAAAGCAACCGCGAATAGAAAGAGAGGCTCCCTTTTTAGGGATGAGATGTCTGGTTGGCATGCTACAGACATAACAACCAGTAAGAGCTTACACTCCTTGCATTTGAAATGCTAGGCATTATACATGTTAGAGTATGCTCCTATTGAAAGGTAAAGTAGAGGAAAAAGAAGTTGCACAAGTCCTCTCTCTGTAACGTTCTAAAATAGTAAGAAACGGTAAGAATAGCTCGAGGAATAAGAGAACTCCTAAGACAGATTGGCTTAGGCACCTAAAGAGACAAATAGGTTGTCACATCTCAATTTTGAGGCCTACGAACCCTGAAAGTAGTCTAAAGAAGGCAGGATATTGAGCTTTTTGAGCAGAAGTCCCAAAGATGAGAAAGGAAGTCAAAAGTAGTTCAGGAACTAAATTACAGACTGAAAGCTTTTAGGGGCTTAAGCATAATCAAGGCTAGAGGCTTCAGTAAAGTCTTAAGGGCCTAGAAAGAGAAAAGAGAGTATAAACAGACCAAGGGTTAAGTTAGAAACCTCAAAGAGAGGATTGTATGAAGTTAAGTCTAAGGAGGGACTAAATTGTAAATTCAGAAAGTTATGACCAACAGGGGTAAAAATAGAAGAGTATACAGAGAATTTCAAGAAAATCCCAAAAAATGGGAAATAATATTATAAGGCTCATTTGTGAAGAGAAATGACGAAAATACCTCTGAGACAACTTAAATGGAATTTATAAGGTTATGACTAGTAAAAAGTATACTATTTGAGGTAATTATTTAAAATAGCAAGAGACCTCAAAAATGTATGCAAAAATGAAGTTAAATGGTTGAAATGCTATACTAATTTATAAAATTAGTCCTACAACCAAAAGGCCAATGGAATGACTTTAATAAATTAAAGAGACAATTATGTTGATAAAAGGGTATTTTAGTAAATGAATTTTATGCAAGGCTTAAAGGAAGTGTTATGGCTTGAGAAAATTCATAGATACTTTCTAGAATTAAAGGAAATTTTGGAACAGATAGAAGAATTTTTTAAACTTCGGAAGGCCATAAGGAAAGTTAGAGAAACGTGGACCAAGTAAAATAAGAGGAAACTTAAGGATCAAGTTTTGATCCAATGGCTAGGATCTAATCTCCCTTTTCCTCCACCACTTTTGTGACACTTGGCACCTTCTAGAAGAATGAGATAAGGATGATGCAAGAAGATGATGTAAAAGTTAACTTAAAGTTCCAAAATTACTCTTACCCGTTCTATTAGCTACCAAGGGCATTTTGGTCCATTCAAGCCAAATTTTTGGCTATAAATAGGCACTCCCCCCCCTCACATTTCGGCCAAGCAAGGAATCATAAGGGAGAATCTGTCGCTCTTGCATTTAGAGAGAGAAAGAGATATTTCTAGTGAGAGAAAGTCCACTTAAGTTCAAGAAATCACCAAGGTAAGCTCTTAAGCTCTTTATTAACTACTGTGGGCTGTTTATATATGATTTTATGTAGTTTTGGATGGTCATTTTTTCAAGGGGAGATACTGCCAAAATTTCAAAAATTATGGAAGGGTTAATCAAGGGTTTAAAGTAGAGATTACACCCTTGAAAAGGATAGGTTTTGTTTAGTTTTGAGTGAGTTTTGGAAAGAAAATCCCACCCCTATTTATGATTATTTAGCTTGGCCAAGGAGAGAGAATAGGGTTAGAGTTGGATTTGATTTAATTTGATGCTTCCAACATGTTTAAATGATGAAATGGTGTAGGGAAGCACCAAGAAATGAAGCTTGGAAGCATTAAATTTGAAAATGGAAATTTGGTTTTCAAGAGACCCTATTCAGCCAAAATGAGATCTATGGGGAGGGATTGGATTTTCATGAATTCAAGTGAATATATGGATTCCTTGGCCAAAATTGTGTAGGATTAGCCTAAGAGAATAATTTTTACAAAGCTAGAATGTTAATCCAAAAATTAAGAGAAAAAGGGTTAAGTTCAAGAAGATTAGTCTTGAACTTTATTTAATATCTTGGTCCTGATAGATTGTATGATTAATGTGATTGTGTTTAGGACCTTGGAATATCCAAGAGGATGTTTGGGGACATTGATCGAATGCCCACATGGTTGGAAAGTCAAGGGAGTCAAAGGAAAAGTAAGAGTAAAGCTTGAGGTGCAAGGTAGTTAACTTACCTATTGTCATTGCTTGATGTTGTATGCCTGTGTGTTGCTGTGTACATATTATTTGAATGTTATTGTGACATGTTTTAACTGCTGTAATTGCTATTCATGATGAGTAGATTATGTCTTCATGGCCATGCATCAAGAAGTTAGCTTTGAGCATGCTAATATGTCACTAATTAACAAGAGAATAAACAAGTTGCGTGTAGTGCATTAGCATCCATCTAGCATGATTAATATGGTATTGTTTGCTACTGAGATTCTCACGAATCTTACCCCTCCCTAACCAACCATTTAGGTGAATCAATGATGGGCAATAATGGCATGAGAAGCAGGGAGAAGAAAGTGGAGAATTATTGATGTTAATGAATGAGATTAATGTCCAATGTATAATTCTCCTATGTTGTGAATTATGTTTATGAATGCCATCAATGCAGTTTATGTACTTAGAATGTTTATGGCATGATTGAAAGTGTATGAATATGAATGGGAAAGATCAAGCCCAAGTTTTACATCCCAATGAAATAAAAAGAATTAAAGCAAAAGTTAGTTAAGGGATAAACATGGGTCCAAGAGCAGTTAGTTTCGAGCTTCAGTTTGACCTATCATATGAATGAGTTAAACTATAAAATTTGGTAGAATTATATTACATATCTCAAACTTTAAAATGAGAGGCAAATCATCTCAATTGGATGTGTACACAAGGAGATATGAATTTTCAAAGTTGAGCTACAGAATCTGGAGGTTTCAGATTTTACCAAAAAGATAATAATCTTTATCCAATAAACTGTACGAATTGGACAAGGATAAGTTCAATTAGATATTTTTCCCTTAAAGACAATTGAAAGAGCTTTTTGTAGAATTTTGGAACACCTCCATACGCTTTTTCTGGAATAGTTATGATTTTTCAAAGTTGGACCTGTAATCTGAAAATTGGGCAGTGAATAGTAAATTTCCGAAAATTAACATCCAGATTGAAATTTCTAAGTTTAAGACCATCCAAAGTAGTTTGAAATGGCTCTAAATGAATGCTAAGGTATTATAAGTAACGTGTGACATTTTTGGTATCAGAGCAGAGGTTGTAGCATAGGAAGAAAGAGAACTATCTATAAGAATTTAGAAAAGCTCAGTTCAGGTTAAAGCTAGTAATGGAACACTAGTTAAGATCCAACTAAGGTTATGGATTGGAGGTGAATGCTCTAGGGAAAATAAGTATTGAGGATCTTTAAGAAGTAAAGTTTGGATTCTCAATTAGAAAGGTACAGATAAAATAATGATAAGAATTAATACACTAAGGAAGGTATCCACTGTGTAAAGATAAAGAGACTTCTCCTCTAGAGAAAAAGGGATAATAGCTTATAAGTCAGATGGAGGTATGAGTCTAACCCTAGAAGAAAAGGGTCAAGTGGCAACCTAAGTTAGATACAGTTAGTGTAGCCTTGATTTGGTGTTAAGGCAGCACAATCAAAGTAGCTATTTTTGATTCCTAAATGGATATAAAGAGCTAAAGATAGCTTTCCGCCGCCAGTGATCCCTGAGAATAAGGGAAAACCAAAAATGCCAATGGTCTAGAGTTGTGAGCCAGATCCTTCCTTAATTAGTTGAAAAGAAGTAGTTGACTTAGTTGGGGATTACAGTGAGGCTAGGACATGGAAGTCCTTTAGACAGTGGATAAGGTTACAATGAACGAAGCTAAATAAGACTAGTAGAGGTTAAGAGAAAGTATGTTTTGTCATGATAACCCAAGGGTATTGGTGGCGATGAACGAATACCAAAGTGATCACCAGAGGAAGTGGTGACTTTCATTGTGGCGAATAAGGATTCTAGTCGTGACAAATAGAGATAATGACTCACAGATGCTGAGGTGGTATCTCGGCAAAACTGGATAGACTATAAGGTCACTGAGAGTAAGACTGATAGAGATCAGAGAGAGTGGTAGTGTCACTCCCAAGTTTTGGACCTAAGAATACATGGATTAGCCTAAGATAGGTAGGCTACTAAATCCTTATGAGCAGGAGTCCTAGAAATGTAAAAGGAATGTTGAAGGGTTTCAGGGACTAAACTGTAAATAGAGAAAGTTCTAGGGACTAAAATATAAAAAAAGTTAGAGGCTCCAGTGAAGTCTCAAGGCCCAAAAATGAGAAAAGAGGTTAGTTCAGACCAAAGGTTATGATAGAGGCCATAATAGGGTGATTTATGAGGTTTACTTGACCAGGGGTAAAACCGTAATTTTAGAAAGTTTCAGGCCAGGATTGGGTAAAAATGGAAGTAATACCCAAAAAAATTCTAGAAAATTCCAAAAAAATGGAAAATGACATTTTAAGGCCTGTATATGAGGAGAAATGATGAAAATACCCTTGAGTTGACTTAAAAGGAATTTATAAGTTTATGACTCAGTTTGAGATGTAGAGGTAGATTTAATTGTTTGAGTCATAAGGAAACCTCAGAAAATTATGGTAAAATGGGGATGTATGATCTAAGAGGCTATAGAATTTATAAAATTAGTCTCAATCCCAGAAGGCCAGCAGAATGGCTAAAATATTTTTTTAGGCCAGAATTGCAGTTCTTGGGTTTGTTTTGGGAAATTTAAAAAGAAATACCTATAGTCTAAGTTATGATCTAAGAAAATTCATTGATTTTCTACAGAATTAAACGAATTTTATGGTATAAATAGATGAATTTTTGGAGTTCAGGATTAGATAAAATGTTCCAGTCAAATGTTAAATAATTAATGTCCCTTAATTAGGAGACAAAGTTAGAAAATATCTTAGATATTTTGAGGAAGACAAGTTCAACTTGAATTCTCTTCTTCTTTCCCATATGCTTCATTTATGAGGGTGATGAGTCATCATATGAGTCACCAAAAGATATTTTATGGGTAGTGGAAAAATTAGAATGCAATACGGGTAAGTGTTAGACAGTTCCCTATTTACCCTGTAGAACAAAATTTCTACTATGTGACTCAATAAGGTTGACTAGTTGGTCAATAGTGTTGACTATTTTTTTCCAATCCTGAACTCTAAAAATTTCTACTATGTGACTCAATAAGGTTGACTAATTACGATTCAGTAGATTGTCAGGACAATCGGGGTGGTAAAATTTCTAACAGAATGTCAAGGACACATGTCACGCCCAAATTGGCCAAGAAAGGGAAAAAGAAAATAAAAAGAAAAAGGAAAAGAAAATACTAAATCAAGTTAGATTAAAATTTAATTAGGGATAAGTAAAATGATTATGGTTAAGTCATCTTCCGTAGGATCGTGACACGTGGCAAACATGGTTCATTGGATGGCTAGGATTTAATGGATAATTAGCCAAGTTAATCAAGGAATTAAGAGAGTTAACCTTGATTAAAGCGTAATTAATCTTAATGGATAAGAAAGATGACATAAGCCCTAATGACTCACCATCCAAGTGTCAACATATTAAGCCACATAGCCTAAGATTTGTACATGTGGAAAGAGGTAAAAATTGGAGGGCTAAGATTAAGTCTTATGCAAGAAGGGCAAATGTGAAATTAATGAAAAAGGAAGCCTATAAATACCCCCACATGTTCATTTTGTGTGAAGCCTTTCAAGTAGGAAACCTCTTGCAAATTTTCATTTAGAGAGAGAAAGAGAAGATTTCTAGTGAGAGAAAGCCATTTGGAAGCAAGGTAAGCTTCCATAACTCTCCTATTTCAAGTATAATAATGATATATGGGTTTTGTGCTATTTTAATGATGATGGAAAGTCATTTTCCTAAGGGGAAGTACTGCCCAAATTTTATCAAAATGATAGGAAATGGTTTAGATGAAGTATGGTTAAGATTAAGCATGGCCAAAGGTTAAGGATTAAGTGATTACATGTTAGTTTTGTTGAGAATCCTTTTCCCTATAATTATATATGTGGTTCGGCCAAATTGAGAAATGTAGGAGGGAAGATGTTTCAATTCAATTTGATGCTTCTAAAGAGTTTAAATGATGATTTAGTGTAGGTATATACCAAGAAAGGGATGTTGGAAGCATTAAAAATTGAAATGAAAATTTTGAACCTATTTATCCCTATGGTTCGGCCAAGTCAAGTTCAATGGGAAGGGATTGGATTTTCATAAAACTAATATGATAAATAGATTCTACATGAAAAATTATATAGGAAAGGCCCAAGAAAGTTCAAGAATCAAATCTAGAAAAATAACCCTAAAAGTCAAGAAAAAAGGGGTTTAAGGGGTTATGTTAAGTTATAGAGTTGAAGTAGTGCTTAATGTTGTGTCGTTGGTTGCCTAATAGGCTATACACAACAAAAGGGCAAAGATCTAGTTAAGAGAAAAGAGTTCAAGAGGAAGGAAAGCCAACAAGGTAGCTTTTGCATTCCATTGCTTATTAGAGTTACTATACATTGTATGTTCATTGCTATGTGTTATGATGTTATGCCATGATGCCTCCATGCATGTATACCTTGGTTTATGCAAGGTTGAGATGATATGTTATGTTATGATGTTATGTTTTTCCATGGCAAGTACATAATACTCAAGTATGTATGTATGCATGTAGCTTGAATTACATTGTAATGTGTAACCATAGTAATGTATGCAATGTGCTACTAAGATTCTCCAAGAATCTTACCCCCATACTTAACAAACCCTAGGGCCTTCAACCTCCAAGAGCAAAGGAAAAGAAGTAGCTATAGTGGAGAGTTAAGTTTGCCTCAAGAAGAAGAAGAAGAAGAAGAAGAAGAAGAAGAATGAAGAAAAACCTTATGTTGGATGAATGTAATTAAGAGTATGCTTTAAGGTTTTAAGTTATAGATATATGCTAGTTTATGTGTTAATATGTGAAAGCATGCTAGTGTTGTCCAAAATGCATGATTATATGGTAGGAGAATTAGTATGCAAGTAATTGGTCAAGTAAGACAATTTATCCTTCCAAGGGGGTAAAAGTCAACATTATGGACCTAAACTTTGATAAAAGTCAAATTAAGTAATTGAGTGAGTATAGCCATGAGATTTAGTGAGCAAATAGATGGGATTTTTCTCTTTAAGATGAGAGTTGGTTCACCTAAACCTGATAACCACACAAGAAGTTATGCCCTTCCAAAGTTGGGCTAAAATAAGTGGAAATTGGAAAAATGACCATATGAACAGTAACTTTTCCAAGATAAACTAGGCTTGAATTTTAAGGCAATCAGTCTAGAAACTATTTTCTTTCAAAATTTTATCCAAAGAGCTTTCCATAGAACTTGGAATCACTTGATTTCTATTTTTCTACAATTAGTTATGAATTTTTGAAGTTTGCCACATTTTTGGATTACAATGAATAGTAATCCGTAAAAGAAAATTTTCAAACTTGATTTTTCATAACTTGTAGTCTTCAAAAGTGATTCCAAATGCTTCCGCAAGGCAAGTTAATTGGTATAAATATAAGGTGTTATAGGTAGCCACTATTTAAAAGCTATCAGATTCCCCCCTCAAGAGGAAGAGTAATGAGGAGTTAAATAAGATAGTTAGGGGTTGAGTCTGTACACCACTAAGAGGGTGTAGTGGCCACCTAAGCTAGACAAACTCTTAAAGCCTCGTTAGAGTTAAGGCACCATGATAGAGTAACTATCTTAAGTCCCTGAATAGATAAATAGGAACTTGGAGATAGTGCAGTCAAGATAGATAGCCCTAGTAAAATTCTTGGAGATCAAGATGAAGAGAAAGAAATGAGAATGAGACAAATAGCTATGCGGGGAACTAGCATTATGAGGATGGCATGTTCCCGATAATGATAAGGGATACTCAATCACTTGGGGTTAGGTTGAGAGGCACCCTTCACAAGGGATATGGTCTTGGCTACGAGTCTTCTTAGAGAAAGTGGGGAACTAGTCCTCTGAGACAGACTTGGCACCACTCTAAACGGAGCAAAATACCCTATTCAAGCAGGAAAAGGGGAGCAACTGAGGCAAGGCAAGCAGAGTTGACTTTACCCCAATGGGAGCATGACTAGCCAAGAACAAAGCTAGGGTTCAATGTCCTCGAGCTTATTAGAGAAGGGCAAACAGAAAGAAGAGAACCTCATAAGTCCTCTCCCTATGACTTCCAAACCAACTGCGAACAGGATGAGAGGCTCCTTTTTTAGGGATAAGATGTTTGGATGGCACGCTGCAGACATAGTAACCAGTTAGAGCTTGCACTCCTTGCATTGGAATACCAGGCATTATGCATGTTAGAGTATGCTCCTACTGAAAAGTGAAGTAGTGGAAAGAGAAGTTGCATGAGTCCCCTCCCTGTGTCGTCCTAAGTAACTAAGAACAGTAAGAGCAGCTAAAGGAGTAAGAGAGCTCTTAAGGCAGATTGGCTTAGGAGCCTAAAGAAGCAGATAGGTTTCTTGGAGAATTGAATGAGGCTTAAGAGAATGATATTGGGCTATTGGAATAGTCTTGGGGAATGATCAATCAAGTTACCAACTAAGTGGAGGTGACTTATTTTATTACTCAACCCTATGGTCAAAATCTCCCAGAGATCTTAAAGTGGCTCAAAGTGATGATAGTAATCCAGGGTCACCATGGATCCTGAAGAAGCTTATAGTAGAGTGTAGTAGCCCTCAAGGTCGCAGTAGATCAAGCCTAAGGGAAAGTGGCTAAGCCATAAGAATAAGTATACAGTACCTCTTTGGGAAGATGAAAACTAGGGATGAGTTTAAGATACAGAAACCTCCTTCAGTGGTAGACCAGTACAGAGAGAGTACCCCTGACTTCCTTCCAGATAACCTTATCATTAATTAGGCTAACCTTAATTTTCTTCAGATTGAAAGAGGAAAGCCAAAGTTAGAAAATTTAGAGCGGTAAGACTTGAACAAGAGGTATTCAGGCTAGCCCCAAATACAGGAAGAAGCCCTTGTGATACAGTGATAAATTGAGTATTGACGAGCAAATCCCTAAAAAAAAAAAAGGGGCTAAAGTTAGGAATGTAAACTGGAAAGACCCGACTAAAGGTAGAATAAGAAAGGTCTAAGACAGCAAAGTACAAGGTTTCGAGCCTATCAGCATCAATGCCTCATATTCCTGTCAACACTGTTCAGTTAAGCGTGCTCAGGCAAGAGTAGCCCAAGGAAGGGCAACCCTGGGAAGTAATGTAAGAAAGTGCAAAGGCTAGAGATGTTAGCCATTTTTGGTAAGAGTGCACTAAGTCCAGCAAGATATAAGATAAAGTTAAGGTAAGCAAAGATAGTCTAAAGTTGACACAAGGATTGAGTAAGGTCCATAAAGATAATATCAAATGTACCTTACCGGATAACTCCAAATGAGATAGCGAAGTAAAGGAAACAAAAAGGAGATTCATTAGACCTAGCGTATCTCCTAAGGTGCTCTAGTACTCTTCATTAAAAGGAAGGATGGTAGTCTAAGATTAAGCATAGACTACCGAGAGTTGAAGAAAGTGACAGGAAAGAATAAGTAGCCCTACTGCAGATTGATGATATGCTAGACTAGCTGGTTGGAGTTATGGTATCTTCTAAGATCGATTTACGATCAAGATACCCCCAGCTACGGATAAAGGTTGAGGATGTTTCGGAGATTGCTTTTAGAACCCGTTATGGACGATATGAGTTTTTAGCGATGCCGTTGGTTAATGAATGCCCCTGCTACTTTCATAGATTATACGAACTGGATTTTCACCCGTACTTAAGTTGGATGTCATAGTCTTTATCGATGACATTTTTGTGTACTCTGAATCTCGAGAGGAACATGAGCAACAGTTAAAGACTATTCTGAGTACACTAAAAGAGAAACAGCTCCATACCAAACTTACTAAAGGTGAGTTTTGGTTAAATGAAGTTAGATTCCTAGGCCATACAATTAAGAAAGAAGGTGTGGCTGTGGATCCTAGTAAAGTTCAAACAATGCTCAACTGGGAACAGCCCAAGATGGTAATAAAGATAAGAAGTTTCTTAGGGCTGAAAAGTTACTACAGGACTTTTCTGGGAGTGCCCAATCGCTAACCAAGCTTGCCAAGAAGAATCAACAATTTGTGTGGGATAGTAAGTGTGAGGCGAGCTTTCACAAGCTGAAGCAAATGGTGACCTCTACTACAGTACTAGTGATCCCTGTAATATCCTTAAAAAAAAATTCAAAAAAAATAATTGAAAAATAATATAATATAATATAATATAATATAATAATATTTTATTATAATATCCAACTTTCCACCGATTTTTCGGTGGAAAGTTGGGGGGGACGGTGGGGGTTGGGGGTTGAAGGTTGAAAAACCCCCTCCCCCCCCAATAAATGTGCGGGGGGTGTAAAAATACACCCCCAGCACTTCATTTTTCCCCGGCAAACGCAAGAAGAAAGAGAGAAAGAGAAGAAGAAAAGAGAGAAAGAGAGAGCTGAAGTGTGTGAGAGAGAGGAGCATACCGGTGAAGCAGAGGGCAAGCTTTGAAGATATTTTAGGTACATGAAATTATCTCTTTTCATCAAACTTTCTTCATAAATATTTCATATATATTTTATGCTTCCTAATAGTAGTATTATCATAGTGATTAGAGAAAATTTTGAGACTTATATATAATATAAGTAATTAGTTTTTACAAAAGATGACTATCGAAATTTAGAAGTTAATGAGTTGTTAATTTTAATCGGTTAGATTTGTCCATTTGTTGGTTTTTAGTATTTAAATTAATTTTTCTAGTTGAAAAATCTGTTATATATGATTTATATTATATTTTTACCGATTAAATTCAAGTTAAGTAATTTATTTGGATTGTTTGATATATTATTGAGATTTTAATCGGTTTAGTTTTATTTATTGGGTGACTGGAGGTTTTAAAATAATTATTGTAGCTAAAAATTTTATTATTTATGGAAATATATATATTGTAGTTATACCATTAAAGTTTTGATTAGATTATTCATTTATAAATATTTGAAGTATTATTGAATTTTTGATAGTTTGATTTTGAGGTTTAAACTTAAATGAGGATTTTTAGAGTTTATAATATAATAATTTTATATTTGGAAATTGTTGAAAATCCTTTTTATTAAGGTAAATAATTTGGAGGTGGTAAATAAATAATTTGGGGTTGTTAGAAATTTTAAGTTGTTGCTAAAATACTTAATAATTTTTGGGTTATGAGAGTTGCGGGAATTTAGAGTAAAAATTTAAATAATATAGAGAAGTTTAATTAATCAATTAATTAGTTTATATTAATATGTGGTTATATTAATTGTGTAGATTAATTATTGGTTAAGCAAAGGATTGACCTTGTGGTAATTCTTAGTATTGCTTTGGCGAGAGGTAACCACTTTCCACTTGTTATATGTGCTAATATGTTGTTTGTGAGTATTTTGCTATTTTTGGAATAATATTTGATATTTGGAACTTGAGTAGATATGTTATATCTTTTGAGCTATGAAAATTGTCTTGTGGGATTTTTGGAATGTTGATTGAGAAGTTTGGAAAAGATATATGATTTATATCTTATTGATTATACTGAGAAAAGATTGAGACATTTTATTATATTGTGAATGATTAGTTGTTATTTGGATTTTGGATTGAGTCCTATCCTACCACGTGGTAAGGCCGCCATTGGTGCACATTGGTTGGCTTCTTCTTTCATCCCCCATGTGAGGGATAGGCCTTTGTGGCTTCTTATTCGTCCCCCAAAGTGAGGGATAGGCCCATATGGTTGATTGATCCTCCAGAGTGAGGGATAGACTTATGTGGCTTGTGTGTTGGCCCCCATAGTGAGGGTTTGGATGATTGAAATTATATTTCTATGGATATATCTATGTTTCTCGAGAATTAATAACTATCCCACTTGACACCTCACGAGCACGTGTTAGTATGTATGATGAGTTGGAAAGCTGGTTACTGAGACATTTGTCTCACCCCGTGGTTTAACATTTTTCAGGTGATAGTTCAGGTGGTGGCCCATCAGGGAAGGCTTCGGAGGCATAGTGTGCTGTTATAGCTTGTATAGCCTCCCTGCTTTTGTTCTATGTGCTGACTTGTTATATATTGCCACATAGGGCTCATCTACTATCATGATGTAAAATAATACTTTTAATTACTACTACCTGGTATGATAGGGCGTGACGAGGCCCGAGGCATTTTAGACTCTGCGTGTAACGCTCCTTTGAAAGTATTGACTTTTGACTAATGAGCTCTATAGTTTATATTAAACTGATTTATCAGTTCGTATGGTTGAAAATATAAGTTTGGTTTGGGCTAATGGTTGAATGATATTTCTGGACTTTGGAAGTCTAAGGCCCAAGGTAACGATCGATGTTACTCTTATTATAAGTTTATTTCTTTTAACCATGATAGCGATTTTAAAATTTTAAGGTTTCTTCTTTTTATCATGGTTAATCATTCAAATAAATTGTTAGATTTAATCTAAAATAGTTTTGAAAGAACGGTTGTCACAATCCCAGATCTGACACTATCGTATGTAGTGTGCACAGATACGAGTAAATAGGGATTGAAATACGTACTGGTGTAGCAAGGCAGAGTTGTCACCCATAGCTCATGACATCTAAAGCCTTATAAGGAGAATTACCCCACATATGACTTGGAGCTAGTAGCAATCGTTTATGCCTTAAAGATGTAAAGGCATTATTTGCATAGGGCAACCATAGAACTGTTCTGTGATTATAAGAGTCTAAAGTACTTGTAAGATCAGAAAGAGCTGAATATGAGGTAGAGAAGATGGATAGAGCTACTAAATGACAATGACCACCAGATCAAGTACCATCTGGGGAAGGCCAATGAAGTGGCTGATGCCTTCAGCAGGAAGGTAGTGTAGGTGGCAACCCTAATGATTAAAGATGGTGGATTGTTAAAAAATATAAAGGATTAGGGTCCTATCTGTCAGATGCAATTGACATCTGATGTAGCAGGAGCAGGAATAAAGGTCTTGTTGATTGATCAGATTAAAGGAGTTCAAATAAGAGATGAGTTAGCAAGGACTCTTCAAGTTAAGGTATTAGACTAGGAGACAAGAGATTTTAAAATCTCAACTAAGGGAATATTAAAGTATAAAGGAAGAACATAGGTCCCTCTAATAAATGGTCTCAGGTAGCAAATTCTTGATAAGGCATATAAGAGTAAGTACATGATTCAACCGGAAATGACCAAGATGTACCAAGACCTTAAGCAGAGGTCTTAATGGCCCGATATGAGACAAGATGTCACCCAAGCCCTACGTGCTAGAAAATAAGGATAGAGCATCGAAAATCATCAGGATTTCTGCAAACCCAGATTTCCCTGAGCAGAAATGGGATAGGATTTCCATGGGTTCTATTGTAGGATTACCCTGTACATCGTCAAATCACGACGTGACATGGGTCATAGTTGATCAATTGACAAGTTGGCCCATTTCCTCGCAATTAAAGTTAAAGTATTTGCCAGGAAAATTTGCAGGGTTATATGTTAAGGAGTTCGTTAGACTTTATGGGGTACCAAAGGACATCATGTCAGATAGAGACGCAAGGTTTATGTCCAGATTCTGGAAAGATGTAAGAAGCCATGAGAACCCAATCGAGTCCCAGTATGACTGATTACCGCAACTGGATGGGCAAACAAAGTGAACGATTCAGAAGACATGTTGAGGGCATATGTCTTGGATTTTAAAAGAAACTAGAATGAGTACTTGCCACAGGCGGAGTTTGCTCACAATAATAGCCATCATTCTAGCTTTCAAATCATCTCGTTCGAAGTAAATAGGACTGTTTGAGATTTTAGAGTTATAAGCCTCGATCAGAATAAATTCAAGCATGCTAAATAGGGAAAAAGAAAGGGACATTCTCCTCGGGTAACCTCTTAGTGATAGTCAAACTAGAGGTTTAGCCTTAGAATTTCGAGGATGAAATTTTTGAGAGGGGGAGAATTGTCACATCTCAATTTTGAGGCCTAGGAACCCTGAAAGTAGTCTAAAGAAGGCAGGATACTAAGCCTTTTGAGCAGAAATTTCAAAGATGAGAAAGGAAGTCAAAAGTAGTTCAGGGACTAAACTGCAAAGTGAAAGTTTTCAGGGGCTCAAGCATAATCAAGGCTAGAGGCTTCAGTAGAGTCTTAAGGGCCTAGAAAGAGAAAAGAGAGTAGAAACAGGCCAAGGGTTAAGTTAGAAACCTCAAAGAGAGGATTGTATGAAGCTAAATCCAAGCAGGGACTAAATTGTAAATTCAAAAAGTTATGACCAATAGGGGTAAAAATAAAAGAGTATATAGAGAATTCCAAGAAAATCCCAAAAAATGGGAAATAATATTCTAAGGCTCGTTTGTGAAGAGAAATGATGAAAATACCCCTGAGACAACTTAAATGGAATTTATAAGGTTATGACTAGTAAAAAGACACTATTTGAGGTAATTATTTAAAATAGCAAGAGACCTCAAAAATGTATGCAAAAATAAAGTTAAATGGTTGAAAGGTTATACTAATTTATAAAATTAGTCCTGCAACCAAAAGGCCAATGGAATGCCTTTAATAAATTAAAGAGCCAATTATGCCGATAAAAGGGTATTGTAGTAAATGAAATTTATGCAAGGCTTAAAGGAAGTGTTATGGCCTGAGAAAATTGACAGATACTCTCTAGAATAAAAGAGAATTTTGGAGTAGACAGAAGAATTTTTTGAACTTTGGAAGGCCATAAAGAATGTCAGAGAAACGTGGGCCAAGTAAAATAAGAGGAAACTTAGGGAGCGAGTTTTGATCCAATGGCTAGAATCTAATCTCCCTTCTCCTCTTCCACTCTTGTGACACTTGGTACCTTCTAGAAGAATGAGGTAAGGATGATGCAAGAAGATGATGTAATGATGATATAAAAGTTAACTTAATTAAAGTTTCCAAAATTGCCCTTACCCTTTCTATTAGCTACCAAAGGCATTTTGGTCCATTCAAGCCAAATTTTTTGCTAGAAATAGGCACTCCTTGTAACACCTTATGTTTATACCAAATAACTTATCTTGTAAAAGTATTTGGAATCACTTTTGAAGACTACAGGTTATGAAAATTCAAGTATGAAAATTTTCATTTATGGGTTACTATTCACTGTCACCCTAAAATATGACAACTTTGAAAATTCATAACTAATTATAAAAAAAATCAAAATGGAGTGATTCCAAGTTTTATGGAAAGCTTTTTGGATAAAATTGTGAGGAAAAATAGTTTCTGGATTGATTGCCTTGAAATTCGAGCCCAATTTTCTTTGAAAAAGTTACTGTTCATTTGGTCATTTTCGGATTTTTACTTTATTTTTGCCTAACTTTGGAAAGGCATAACTTTCTGCTCAGTTATCAGAATTAGGCAAACTACCCCTCATTTTAAGGAGAAAAATAAGATCTCTTTGCTTGCCAGATTTCAAAACCTAACTCACTCGTTTACTCAAATGGTCATTAGTCAAACTTTAATCCCTTTTAGTTGACTTTTTACCCCCTTTGGAAGGGTAACTTAACTTAATTGACCACTTAACATCATAGCATACTCTCCTTAGCTATATTAGCTATTTCTAATCATGCTTGGACTATTTTACTCATACTTGTATACCTCTAGTCTTAATCATACTATTGGAAACTTAAAGCATGCTTCATATTACATTCCTCCAAATAGAAAGGTTCAAAGCCATATAAAGTTACTATGGCTTACTACTTCTTCAAGTAAGAGCCAACTCCTTTCCGTTGCCCTTAGATGTTGAAGGCCCTAGGGTTTGTTTAAATATTGGGGTAAGATTCTTGGGAAATCTTAGTAGCAATTGCATACATTATCAAGGTCACACAATACATTGTAAATCAAGCTACATAGCATAAGCCAAGGCATAATTTGCATCGAGGCAACATCATATAACATAACATTCTCATCCACCTCATAGCATAACAGGTTAGCAAAACTCTTAGCCATAATCATACAAAGTAAGGTGACACTCTAACATAATGAATTGCAAGGCTATCTTGAATGCTTTCCTTCCTTTTGAACTCTTTCCTCTTGACTAGATCTTTTCCCCTTTTGTTGTGTATAGCCTATTAGGCAACCAATGACACAACATTAAGTATTATTACAACTTCATAACCTAACATAACCCCTAAAACCCCTTTTTCTTGATTTTTAGGGTTTATTTTTCTCGCTTTGATTCTTGAACTTTCTTGGGCCTTTCCTACATAATTTTTCATGTAGAATCCATTTACCATATTAGTTTTATGAAAATTCAATCCCTTCCCATTGAACTTGACTTGGCCAAACCATGTATATAATTATAGGGAAAAGGATTTTCAACCAAACTAACATGTAATTACTTAATCCTTAACGTTTAACCATGCTTAATCTTAACCATACATAACCTAAACCCTTCCTATCCATTTTGAGGAAATCTGGGCAGCACTTTTCCTTAGAAAAATGATTTTTCATCATCATTAAAATAGCCTAAAACTAACATATCATTATTATAACTTGAAATAGAAGAGTTGTAGAAGCTTACCTTGCTTCCAAATAACTTTCTCTCACTAGAACTCTTCTCTTTCTCTCTCTACATGAAAATTTGCAAGAGGTTTCATACTTGAAAGGCTTCACACAAGATGAACTTGTGGGGGGGTATTTATAGGCTTCAAATTTCACTAATTCCACATATGCCCTTCTTGCATAAGACTTAATCTTAGCCCTCCAATTTTTACCTTTTTCCACATGTACAAATCTTAGGCTATGTGGGTTAATATGTTGATACTTGGATGGTGAGTCACTAGGGCTTATGTCATCTCTTCTTATCCATTAAGATTAATTAGGCTTTAATCAAGGTTAACTCTTTTAATTCCTTGATTAATGTAACATCCAGACTTTTGGGCCTAAAAGCATCAAAAGTAGCCTGAATTGGATAGGCTACCAGATCCTTTTTGAGCAGAAGTCCCAAAGATGAGAAAGGAAGTCAAAGTAGTTTCAGGGACTAAACTGCAAAGTAAAAGTTTTTCAGGGCCTTCAGTATGATCAAGGTCAGAGACTCCAGTAAAGTCTTGAAGGCCTAGAGAGAGAAAAGAGATTAGATATAGGCCAAAGGTTAAGTTAGAAGCCTCAAAGAGAGGATTATATAAAGTTAAGTCCAACCAGGGACTAAACTGCAAATTCTGAAAGTTATGACCAACAGGGGTAAAAGTGGAAGAGGGTACAGAAAATTCTAAGAAAATCCTAAAAAATGGGAAATAATATTCTAAGGCTCTTCTATGAAGAGAAAAGATGAAAATACCCCTGAGGCAGCTTCAACGGAATTTATGAGGTTATTACCGATAAAAAGTATACCATGTGAGGTAATTATTTAAAATAGCAAGAGACCTCAAAAATGTATACAAAAATAAGGTTAAATGGTTGAAAGGTTGTAGTAATTTATAAAATTAGTCCCGCAACCAAAAGGCTAGTGGAGTGGCTTTAATAAATTAAAGAGCCGGTTTTGCCGATAAAAGGGCATTTTGGTAAATGAATTTTTATGCAAGGTTTAAAGGAAGTGTTATGACCTAAGAAAATTCATAGATATTCTCTAGAATTAAAGGGAATTTATAAAGCAGACAGAACAATTTTCTGAACCCCGGAAGGCCATAAAGAAAGCCGGAGAAACGTGGGCCAAGTAAATTCGGAGGAAGCTTATGAAACAAGTTTGATCCAATGGTTAGGATTTGATCTCCCTTTTCCTCCACCACTTTTATGACACTTGGCACCTTCTAGAAGAATTGGGTAAGCATGATGTAATAAGGTGATGCAATGATGATGCAAAAGTCCACTTGAACTTCCAAAATTGCCTTTACTCCTTCTTCTAGCTACCAAGGGCATTTTGATCCATTCAAGCCAACTTTTTGGCTATAAATAGGCACTCTCCCTCCCCCCATTTCGGCCAAGCTGATGAACATAAGGGGAAACTCTTGCAATTTTGATTCTTGAAGCTTAAATCAAGAGGAAGACACCTACTTTGATCAATCGAGTTTAGATCTGAGGTTAGTAAGTTGTTCCCTCTTGTTTATTGCTTTGAATCTTTGGTTTTATGGTTAAAAAAATGTGAGATCCCCTAAGAGGAGGTGCTGGCCAAATTGACATAAGCTTAGGGGAGGATGATTTTGATGTTAGATCTAGCTAGAACACATTGATTAGAGGTTGTTTCAAGTGGATCTATGTGGAAATTGGAAGAATTACGTGCTGATTTGATCCTGTTTCGAATTAGTTACTATGCATATCTGATTCTCAAATTTTGTATGCTTAAAATACACTCTGTGAGCTTTAAATCCATGGGTAGAACACTTTATTTGGATATGTGTACAATTTATGGTGATTTTTCAAAGTTAGAGATTGAAATCTGGAAACAGTGTTGAACTTTTAGAAGAGTGTCGAGTTCCGTACAATTCCGGTGCTGTTCAGCATATAATTGGCTCCTAAAACTATTTTTCCTTTAAATTTAACTTAATTATATTTCAGTGAGACTTGAAAGCACTCAATTTGGATTTTTCTAGATTTAATTATGAATTTTCAAAGTTGAGCAAAAATTCTGGAGATTCTGCGTGAACAGTACCCGCGAACCAAAATTTCCAGATTTGATATTCTTGAATCTAAAGCCATCTAAAGTGGTCCTAATTGACAAGAAATGGATCATAAGGATGGGAAATGATGAGATTTATGTTAGAAAAGCTAGAAAGAAAACCCTAAGACTAAGAGAAAGGGCTGAGGTTCAAGAGAGCTAGCTTTGAACTTTATGTAATCTAATGGTCCTAATGGATTGTGTCATCATTATGGTTATGTTTAGGACCTTTGGAACATCCAAGAGGATGTTTAGTGATGTTGACTGAAAGCTAACATGGTTGGAAAGTCAAGGGAGTCAAAGGAAAAGTAAGAGGAAGGCTTGAGGTGCAAGGTAGTGAACTTACCTATTGTCATTGCTTGATGTGGTATGCTTGTGTGTTGCCGTGTACATGTTATTGAATATGATTGTGACATGTTTTAGCTGCTGTAATTGCTATTCATGATGAGTAGATTATGTCTCCATGTCCATGCATCAAGAAGTTAGCTTTGAGCATGCTAGTATGTCACTAATTAACAAGAGAATAAACAAGTTGCGTGTAGTGCATGAGCATCCATTTAGCATGATTAATATGGTATTGTTTGCTACTGAGATTCCCCCGAATCTCACCCCCTCCCTAACCAACCATTTAGGTCAAATCAATGATGGGCACTAAGGGCATGAGAAGCAAGGAGAAGAAGTGGAGAATTATTAATGCTAATGATTGATATTATTAATCAATGTATAATTCTCCTATGTTGTAAGTTATGTTATGAATGCCATCAATTCAATGTATGTGCTTAGGATGTTTATGGCATGAATGAAAGTATATGAGCATGAATGGGAAAAATTAAGCCCATGTTAGGTATGCCAAAGAAATAAAAAGAATTAAAGTAAAGAGATATTAAGGGATAAAACGTAGGTCCTGAAGCAGTTAATTTCAAGCTTCAGTTCGACCTATCATATGAATGAGTTAAGCTACGGAATTTGGTACACTTATAATGCATATCCCAAGCTTTAAAATGAGTGGTAAATCACATCATTTGGATGTGTATACAACGAGATATGAATTTTCGAAGTTAAGGCGCAGAATCTGGAAAGTCCAGATTTTACCAAATGAATAGTAATTTTAATCCAATAAACTGTACGTTTTCAGTGAGGATGAGTTCAGTTGAATATTTTTTCCCTTAAAGAGCATTGAAAGAGCTTTCCGTAGAATTTTGGAACACCTCCATACGATTTTTCTAGAATTAGTTATGATTTTCCAAAGTTAGACCTGTAATCTGAAAACTAGACAGTGAACAGTAATTTTTCGAAAATTAACGTCCAAATTGAAATTTTCAAGTTTAAGACCATCCAAAGTGGTTTGGAATGGTTCTAAATGACTGCTAAGGTACTATATAAGTAAAGTGTGACAATTAACTTGGCTAATTACCCTTCTAAAAACTTTTGACTTTTTAAAGATAGATGGTTAAATCCTAACCATCCAATGAACTATGTTTGCCACGTGTCACGATCCTTCGGAAGATGGCTTAACCTTAATTATCTTACTTATCCCTAATTAGATCTTAATCTAACTTGATTTATTATTTTCTTTTTCTTTTTATTTTCTTTTTCCCTTTCTTGGCCAATTTGGGCGTGACATGTGTCATTGGCAATCTGTAGGAAATTTATCACCCCTCTTGTCCTAACAGTTCCACTGAGTCTTAATATAGTGCTGGTTTATTTTATTTGATAGTTGAAAAATTCTAGTTTCTCAAAATTTTATATCAGCTCACCATTAATTATATCTCAGTAAAGGAAACTTTCCTGATTAATTTCATAATTTTTCTCCTTCTATAACTCCTTAAATTGCCGTTTCTATAAAAACAAACAATCTACGGATATTAATTTATCTCTAAATTCAATTAAAGCTAACCTCCTCATCATTTAGGGTTGGAAATAATTTTATAAATTTCCATAATTCCTAATTGAATTTCTTTTAAATCTTCATAATTTTCGGAGATCTCTAGATATTTTTAATAATTAATATTGGCTAATTTTCCTTAATTTAGCCAGAATATTAATAATTAAAATAATTTTTAATAAATTATTTTCAACCTGTATTTACTTTCTAGACCTCAAATACCATTCTACGACACTAATTCTATTTTCCATGATTTACTAAAAATTTTTAGAATTTCTGGACACTAATTACGATAATGCCCTTTATAGACCAATCATTTTAAAAATGACAATTTGGTCCTTTTTCAGTTCTCACTTCAATTGTTGTGCTGTTTTTCTCTTTTTTTTAATCTCACCTCACCTTGATCAACCCTAAATCTTTCATTAGTCATGCTAAAGATATCAGGGTATGACATATTTCGTTATTTCTAGGTTAGAAATTTTGGGATGTTACAATAAATACACATGTAATTTTGACCAAGAGCTAAAACAAGTTCTAGAGAATGTAAACCACATGAATAATCACTCAAAATAGGGATTAAGGCTCAAGAATATCCTTCTAACAAGGGTTTTATGTGTCAATTGCTCATATAAGAAGTTTCAATCAAAATGCATTAGTCACGAGGCATTAGGACACTTATCACAAAAACAACCCATAGGATGAGGATTAAAAGGATCAAAACAATCACTTTAAAACATACTTGAATCTCAAAAGTGACTATAAACTCTTAGAGAAATCATGTTCAAAATCCAGTGTTCTCAAAAGTCCAAGGATGGACATGGTTTTCAAGAAAAATTGCTTGACACAATGAGGGTAGATTAAAAAGGCAATAGTTTGCTTGATATAGATGCAAAGGTAGCTTAAAAAGGTTCCTACTACACAACATTGCAAAAAGCAAAGAGAAGGAAAGTGGTGCATCGCAAAAGGGTCCAGGTCGCGACCTAAAATCAGTAAGGTCGAGACTTGAGCACACAGAAGCACCAAGTCAGGAAGGGGGTTGAGGTCGTGACCCGAAATTAGTGAGGTCGTGACCTGAAATCAGTGAGGTTGTGACTTGAATACATAGAGAGCCCTCCCTTGCCAAAGCCACACCCCAAGTCGCAACTTGAAGCAGTGAGGTCGTGACCTGAGGTCACAGAAACTACCAAAGAAAATTTTTCAAAGCTTAGCCAAAATTTAACAAGTAAAAACCCTTTCAACAAGCATCAAAATAGATAGAGATGATCCAATACACAGCAATTCACCATCATAATCAATTCAAAGCCAAATAATGATAATGAAAGATTAGATTTTTGAAAAAAATTTGCCAAAAATTCTAAAATAATCACAGAAAAGATGCAATATTGGGAAATAGCAAAGCGAAATGAAGCCCTCCCCCTTGCTTAAACTTGACAGTGTCCCCACTATCAAAGGAGAAGGGAAAAGAACAACAGCAACCACAAATAAGAACATAGTAAACCAACCATTCATTGCAATATAGTTGAAATACATCAAAGTGCAACTTTTAAGTACTGAGTTCGCAGGAAAGAGCCACAAAATAAAAAGAAAAACATAGAAACAAAACACAAACAAAAAGACTTCTAACAACAAAGCTTTCAATCCTTCTCTGCTTTTCTTTCCTCTTCTGCCCTGACATCTTCTGCTTGGACATTGGCTTCACCCATTTCAGCATCAGCAACAGTAGTAGTACCAGAAGATTGCCCCAGACCCCTAATAAAGTAGCTGGTGGCAGGAATAGTATTCTCCTAGAAGGCTTGTTCATACTCTTGAGGAAAGTTGACCTTAAGAGCCCTGGCCATCTCCAACATTAGAGGATCCATAAACTTCTACCTTCTGAACTCATGAGACATGGAGATAGCTTTATATGCATCAAACTCCTCGCTTAGATTTATTACTTACTGACCCAGCTCAGTAATTTGCTTACTCAAAGAGGCGAGGTTGAAACTAGAGCCACTCTCAGCTGCCTCCTCCTCTGGACCTTCCTCCATCACCCTCTTTCCTCTTTTTCTCTCTCTATTGGATTTGGAGGTGGCATAGCACCTATTCGTGACGGGGTCCAAGATAGAGTCAGACTTGCGCGTTGGTATCCCATGTGCTGTACACATATCTGTGATCAAATGTGAAAATACCAAAAGAGTTCGGACATTGTTGACACAATGCCCAATCTGGTCTAGGGCAATGATAGGGATGTCAACCGGCTACTAGGTCATAAGGAGATGTAATAAAAGTGCGCCCTCTTCAGAAAAATAAAAAATATGGGCTGTTGGCATCACGTTGTAGGTCATAAAGTTAAGCCAAATCCTGGCTTCATCATTCATGTGCTTGCACTTGAAGACTTTCTGCCCTCTTTCCTTTACAGTCCAACCCGCTCCCCCTATCCCGATGGTTTGGAAAAGCTCTTCCCAGGAAACTTCCTCAAGTCTGGTCTTCCAATGCTGGTATTCGTAGACAGGGACTCCAGGAAGTTTGTAAAACTTCTCAATAGCATTTTGGCTGAAATAACATTCACTCCTTTTGAAAGTGATATCCGTCCATTACAGAACAGGCATAGAACTCTCTCACCAAGGTCAAGTTAACCTTGTTTCTCTTCTTCATGAGCTCCCCCAAACCATGTGCCATGGCGAGCTTATAAAAGTCATACGCCTTTGTCTCTGGAAAATGTCACTCTTGAATTACCCCTTATTGGCAAACATTTTCACTGCTTTCTCTCTTGTAAGTTTGGTCTCCTCACGAGGGCAAAGCTTTTAGAGCTTGAAGACTCAGGGTTCTTAGTGCGAGGCATCTAAGCACAAAGTAAACACATAACAAACAACCAAAGTAAACACACAAAACAAACAACCCTACAAAGGAACCTAAAACCTATACTAGGCCCAGAAACTAAGCACTCCCCCATACTCAGCTAAAAGCTATCCCTTGCTAGACTCACTTTAGCAAAATTGTTAAAGATTTTGAATTAGGACACTTGCATTTTAAAACCATTGGAAAAATCATGTGAAAAACCCAAGTATTCATAATTTCAATTGCCCAAAGTCAATTTCCTGCAAATCCTAAATAGGCAAAGTCAAAATCCATTGAGAAACTACAGTTTGGAAATAACAAAGGTAAATCAGAGGTTTAAAGTCTCCTCTGTGAGCTCAGGTCACAACCTGAAGGATGTGAGGTCGCGACTTGAATAGATAGAGGGAGGAAAAAATTTTGAGTTTAGAAAGGCTCCAGGTCCCGACCTGAAAACAGTGAGGTCACGACCTGAACCCAAAAATTTTAGAAAATACAAAATGAACCAGTTTTCCAGAAACCAAATGTTTGCAGCAAACGTAATCCCAAGCAGTTCTAAAACAAGTTAAACAGCATTTTAAACGTCCAGTCAAGACTCCACTCAATCAAAATCAAAACCCAAGAAACTAAAACCCTAGAAAACACAAAATGAAATTGAACTAGAAAAAAACAAAAGGAAAAGCATAACAAACCTTGAAAGAGTGTAGGAAGGATGGGTTTTACTCAAGAATAGCTTGAATTTCAGACAGCAAGGGAGGATTTCCAAAGGCAAGAAAGCAACAACAAGTGTAAGAGAGCAGGTAGGCATTGAGGGAGGTAAGGGCTTAGAGAAAAGACGGGTTTTTGAAGTGGAAGAGTAGTTTCACTTGAGGAAACTGAAGGGGAAGGATGGTTACAGAAGAAGAGAGGGTTGCGACTTCAGGGTGGCAGAAGTTCAGTCATGGAGAGAGAGAGTGAATGTGTGAGGGAAACTAAAGGAAGGGTATGTGTGATTTTACAAAGAAGAACTAGGGTTTCGGGCTCTTGCAGTGTAGAAAGCTTGAATTTAGGGCAGGTCCAAAGGGTAAAATGGTAATTAGGGTATAGATAAGCAAGGGTAAAGAGGTGAACTCGGTGAAAAATCTTGGCTTTTCATGTTAGGTCATGACTTCAGCAAATAGAGGGGGGTTTAGGGTTTCAGGAAGGCTCCAGGTCACGACCTGAAGGCAGTGAGGCTGCAACCTCAACTCACGGAGAGCCTTTACCCAATTTCTTCCCCAAGTCACGACTTGAAATGGCTAGGTCGTGACTTCAATTCATAGAAAGCTCCTCTCCTTAGACTAATCTCTAGGTTGCGACCTGACCTGAAGGCAGCTAGGTCATGACTTAGGGTCACAAAGAGGTCTCTAATACTCTAAACCCTGAAAAATCTCAAAATAAAGACCCTATACGAAAACCACTTACCAAAATACCTATCAAAACTACCTAACTCAGCAATCCATTACCAAATTCTCAACAATTTAACACAAAACTTCAAAAACAAATGATGGAAGATTGGGGAAATTTCGAAGGTTTTAAAGTTTTTTCAAAAATTTTGGCAAGTTTTCACAATAACTATCCATAACAAGGAATAAATTAACAAACAAAATACAAAACCACTTTTAAATCTCTGTCCCCCACACACTTAAAGCAATGTCTGCAATGCAACACACAATCACATGCCAAAACACAAAGCTCAAAAACAAAACAACGAAGGTGGAGGTTATGAAGTTTAATTCAGGATTGATGCACAACACATCACCCATCTAGAGACAAGAAAAGAGCTAAGTGCCTAGATGGGAAAACTAAAGAATGTAATTAAGTGTGCGGTGATGACAGAATAGAAGCACAATTGCAATCACATCAAACTCAAGGCTAGGGGAGATTATTCAAAACAAACAAAAATTAGAACTACTTCTACTGAGGACATCCCCTTTACAAACTCAAACAGTCACAACAATATAATTTAAGCACAAGTGAATTCATGTGAATAGTAAGAGGTAAAGGAAAAGGACGATTTGACCTTAAGAAGGCAGAGTAGGCTCTTCGTAAAGCTTGAGGAGATGACCGTTACACTGGAACATTTTGCCCGTGGCCTCCTCCTTTAGCTCTATCATCCCGAAATCATGAACTTTCGTAACAATATAGGGTCCATCCCAGCTCATCTTAGACTTACCCTTCTTGAATTTAAACTGAGCTTGATACCTCAACACCTTATCACCCTCCTTCAACTGCTTCCTCAAGATATTGGTATCGTGAACAAGCTTGGTTTTCTACTTGTAAATGTTTGAGTTGTTGTATGTATCTAACCGTATTTCTTCAAGTTCTTGAATTTGAAGGAGTTGGTTTAGGCCAGCTTCCTCCAAATTGGCATTATAGCTTTTAACCGTCTAGTATGATCTGTGTTCTAGCTCCACTGAAATGTGATAGGACTTCCCATAGATGATCCGGTATGAAGACATTCCTATTGGCATCTTGTAGGCAGTGCGGTAGGCCCACAGTGCATCATCTTGCTGTAAGCTCCAGTCTTTGTTAGAAGGCTTGACAATCCATTCCAGGATGCGTTTAATCTCTCTATTAGATACCTCAGCCAGGCCATTGGTTTGCAGGTGGTATAGGGCGGCCACTCCGTGGGAAACCCCATATTTAGCCAACAAGTTGTTGAGTAGCTTGTTGTAGAAGTGGGTTCCTTGATCACTATTAGTACCTTAGGTACTCCAAATCTACTGAAGATGGTAGACTTCAAAAATTTAGAACTGTAGGTGCATCATCCTTTTGCGTGGGAATGGTTTCTCCCTACCTAGAGAGATAATCTACAGCTAGGAGGATGTAGGTGTAATCGTAAGAAGGTAGAAAGGGGCCTATAAATCTATTCCCCAAGCATCAAAGTTCACGCAAAATAGGATGGGCCACTGTGGCATTTCATTCCTTCTACTAACCCCCCCCAAATCGTTGGCATTATCATATGTCTTACAAAAAGTGAATGCGTCTCTAAACAGGGTGGGCCAATAAAAACCTGTATCTAGCACCTTCCTGACTATTTTTTGAGCATTAAAGTGCCTCCCATATAAGGTATCATGGCAAGCTTCCAAGACGGCTTGAGCCTCCACTTCAGGAGTACACCGTCTAATCACTTGGTCAACACATATTCTCCATAAATGTGGTAGGTCCCAAATATAGTAGGAAGCTTCGCTCTTAAGCTTTTGAGCTTGCAAAGTAGTCAGGTGAGAAGGGATTAGACCAGTAGCAAGATCGTTAACTAAGTGAGCAAACCATGGTTGAGAAACAGCTAATGCACATAAAGGCTGGTCAGGGAAGGAATAACAAATAATGCCAAAATCTAATACTCCCCTTGTCTTTAGTGGTAGCCTGCTTAAGTGATCTGCTACATAGTTGACATTGTCAGCTTGATCTTTCACTTCCATATCAAATTCTTGTAGCAACAACATCCACCTCAAAAGCCTCGGCTTCGATTAAGGTTTGTGGAAGAGATATTTCACTGCTGCGTGATCTATAAATACAACCACCTTAGAATTTATGAGATAGGGTCTAATCTTATCAAGTGCAAAAACAATTGCAAACAATTCCTTTTCAGTAGTGGTGTAGTTTTTCTAAGCTGTATCTAGAGTTTTAGAGGCATAAGCAATCACTTTAGAAATAGAATTCTCCCTTTGACCCAACATTGCCCGACACTCAAGGTTGAAGCATCACAATAAATTTAGAAAGGCAAATCCCAATTAGGAGAGGTCAAAATCGGAGGAGTAACTAGCCTATTCCTCAGTTCTTCAAAAGCAAGCTCACATGCATGGTCAAATTGAAAATTGACATCCTTTTACAGCAGTTTAGAAAGAGGTAAAGCAATTTTACTAAAATCCTTGATGAACCTTCTATAGAACCCCACATGTCCTAAAAGAGCCTCAACTCTTTCAAGTTGGTAGGGTAGGGTAAAAAAGATATCACCTCCACTTTGGCTTTATCAACCTCTATTCCTTTTTCAGAGATCAAATATCCTAACACAATGCCTTGGTTAGCCATAAAATGGCATTTCTCATAATTCAAAGCTAGCTTCTTCTCAATACATCGTGCCAAGATTTTGTCAAGACTTTTTAAGCAATCTTCAAAAGAATTCCCATAAACAGTAAAATCATCCATGAACAAATCCATGCATTTTTCATAAATTCAGCAAAAATGGATAGCATACAGCATTGGAATGTGCTAGGGGCATTGTAAAGACCAAAGGGCATTCTTTTATAAGCATAGGTTCCAAAAAGACAAGTGAAAGTGGTCTTATCTTGGTCCTTAAGGTCTATAAGAATTTGAAAGTATCCATAATATCCATCTAAGAAGCAGTAATGACTCTTCCCTACTAACTGTTCAAGCATTTGATCAACAAAGGGCAAGGAAAAGTGATCTTTCCTAGTGGCCTCATTCAGTTTCCTATAGTCAATGCAAACTTTCCATGAGTTTTGCACCCTATTTGGGATGAGTTTATTGTTCTTATTTTTAACTACTATGATTCCAATCTTTTTTTACATGACTTGTACCCGTGACACCTATTCGCTATCAGATATGGCATAAATAATTCCAACCCACAGAAGTTTATCTACTTCTTTCCTAACCATGTCAGAAATTAGAGGATTCAACCTCCTCTAGCTTTGTTTAATTGGCTTGGAATCCTTAGTCAGTAAAATCCTATGGGTACACATAGTAGAGTCAATTCCCTTTATGTCAGCTAATTGCCAACCCAAAGCCTCCCTATTTCTTCTAAGGACTCCTATTAGACTAGTCTCTTCATGTTCAGTTAAAGAACTAGAAATAATGACAGGCAGTTTGTTCTTAGGCTCAAGATAAGCATATTTGAGGTTGGGAGGTAAATCTTTCAATTCTAAAGTTGGGGTTAAAAATTAGAGGGAATTAGAGTAGGAAAAATCAACAGAGTTAGAAAAACTCCCCTTTATAGAACCTTGTGAAATGCACTCGCCAGCTTAACTTGGATTCACTATGCTTGCTTCAGTCCTATCAGATATTACACTAAGCTCGAGTTGGTTTACAGCAGTAACAACCTTAGGTTGGTTCACCTCTATAGCTGTATCATTATTGGAAATTAGATCATTCAAAAATCATAAGGTATGGGATGTAATTTTAGAATATGTATGAGTAGCAATTGAGTCAGAAAGTGTTGGCCATTTAACCAAAGTCTTCAAGACACGAGGTGGTGAAGCAATTGAAGTTTAAAGTTCAGGAGGTGAAACAGGGGGCTCAGGTCGCGACCTCACTTCATAGAGGCCACCCTCTCGACAGTTTAGGTCTGAAGTCACAACTTGAGAATCCTCAGGTCGCAACCACAACTCACAGAGGCTCATATCCTCAGATTTTACTCTAGTCTCAATACATATCACATCTTGAATACCTTCATCATTAGCTAACAAACCCTTTTCAAGGCCAACATTAGTTGTAAACACAGAGATGGAATCAAAACTTAATAGGAAAGAAAAGTCTCGAGAAATAAAAAGCATGCTATCAATCTCTAAAGAATTAATGCATGGCACCTCATCTCCACAAGGACTAGAAAATTAATAAACAAAGGAGAGAGAATTGAAATATTCATCATAAGCACTAAAAGACGAGTCAAGCTCATAAGATTCACATGATGGTGCAGCAGAAGAATCAATCAATTTAGGTGAATACATGTCATAACCATCATACATACGCAGCTCATGCTCATCCCTAGCTTGCTCAACAGCTAAATTAATAGCATTTAGACCCATAAATGCAGAATTATCAAAGGGGGTAATGCATGGCCTCATTCATATTAAAAGTCACAACATGATCCCCTACTTCCATTGTTATGTAGCTATGTTTCATGCTTATGATGGTTTTGGAAATTTACAAGAAAGGTCTTCTTAGAATCAAAGTACTTTCATTTGCAAGTTTATTGGACATGTCCAAAACATAGAAATCAATAAGGAATACTAGATCTTTAACTTGAACTAGAATATCTTCTATGATTCCCTTGGTGTGTCTAATAGACCTATCTGCTAATTGGAGTACTACGCTTATGTCTTTGATGCCACTTATCCCTAAAGCCAAGTAAACTAACCAAGGCATGACATTTATAGCAGCCCCTAAATCTAACAATACTCCCTTAATGTGAACCTTTCCTATGGTACAGGGGATGGTGTAAGATCCAGGACCTTGGCACTTAACCGGTAGTTCAGCTTTAAATAAGGATGACATATTGGCACTCACTTGAATTCTCTCAAGAGGCCTAAACCTTTACTTGTCATTACACAGTTCCTTTAATAGCTTAAAATATTTAGGGTTTCCTCTCAAGAATTAAATTATGGGTGTATTAATTTCCAGCTTGTTAAAAAGAGTGTAAGCATCAGTGGCAAACTCAGCATCAAACTTTTTTTTTACTAGAGAAATAAGCTTTAGTGAAAGGGAGATCTTTAGCATTTACCTCCTCACCTAAAAGCTTAAAGGCTCCTTGCATGCTTGTCTCTGCCTTGTCCTCTTTCTGTTTACCTTGTAAGCGGAGCTCTCCACAATGTTTTCATCTTCTAGTACAGCTTCTTAAATTACTTGGTCATGTGCTTGAGTTGGCTTCTCTTCTGGACCAGTCTGTGCTCTTGCCCTCTTCATGAGCTCTTCTTCTTGTGAGCTTTCAGACTTGCTAAATCTCATTAGGGAAAGCAGAGGGCTTGCTACATCTTGATCAACCTTAGTCCTGTTTACCCATTCACCCTCAAAGTGAACCTTCCTACTACTTCATTGGGTTATAGTATTGAGGCCCTTTAGGTTGATCACTGTATTGAAAGGAATGCTTCCCCCACTCTTAGCTTGTATGTCACTGACCGCATTAGACAGTTGGGTCAAATGACTAGTGATATCAGTGCTTTTCAATATAAGCTCCTCTAATTTCTTGTGCATGTCTGAGTTATCCTTCTGCATCCCTTGTAATATAGTGGTTATAGAGACGAATTTATCATCACTCTCCTTCATTTGCGCCTCTATGTTTGTCATCTGAGCAGCCATACTCTTTAAGAGTTGAGAAGTGTCATCCCCTTTCGGTGGTTGAGATACCATAGTGCTATGTGGAGTTGTTACTACTGCCCTTGAAGGATCTTGAAAGTTGCTCGATGAAGCTCTAATATTGTGAAATTGATTACCTTGGAACTGATTTGGTCTATTTGCTTCTCCTTCCCATTTAAAGTTTGGGTGGTCTCTCCAATCGAGATTGTAGGTATTTGAGTAGGGTCCCTTTTTTGATATTGCCTCTCTCCACCTTGGTACATTGCATTAACTTCTTCAACTGGCCTAGGGCAATTTGGTGTAGTATGCATAAGAGAGTCACAAACCCCACAACTCACAGCCACCAAAAGCAAGAGATTGTGGCTTGTTGGATCAGAGACTTTCAACAGTGTTTGCAAGCTTAGACATATCTTGCGCTAGCTGGATCCCTTTTAGCTTTGTGATCCCTTAGAACCCTTGAGCCTACATGTTGTCGGTTGAGAGCAAAAGTTCTTATTAACTCCCATATAGCTCGTGGTTCCATATTCTCTATGGATCCATTCGCAATAACATCCAAGACTTGGGCATCATAGGGCAACGATCCATTATAGAAATACTATACCAAGTGCTCCTTAAGGATTTGATGATTGGGGCACCAGGTAAGTATTTCTTGAAATCAGCTCCAGAATTTGAAGAATGACTTGAACGGTTCTCGCTTAGCTGCAGAAATCTCCTTTTGGGCAGCTAAGATCTTGGTGGAGGGGAAATACTTCTCCAAAAATGCTTTCTTCAAACTAGTCCATAACCCATAAGCATTGTCCACATAGAGCGGCAGGTTCATGTACCATTCTTTCACTTTTCCCTTTAAGGACAGGTAAAAAACCTTCCACATGACATCATTAATACTTGCCCCCACTAGCTTCATAGACAAGCACTGCATTTAAAGAGTCTGGAGATGAAGGTATAGGTTTTCTCCTACAAGACAGTGAAACTTGGCAATGATTGATCAATTAACCTTTAATTTCAAAATCTACATTAAAAGTAGGAAAATCACCGGTCATAGGTTCAAAATTCCCATCAAATTCAGTTAATTCCTTGATAGTTCTACCCATAGGTTGTCTAAGGATCCTATTCTAGCCATTATTCTCTCCCTACCCCTTATTAACACTGTTATTAGGTCTATTATGATTGGCATTCCTGTTTCCACTATTCGGAGGTATTTTAGCCATGATTTCCTCTTCTACTTCCTCACTCTCACTAGATGAGTGGGATTGATTTCGTAAAAGAAGTGAGCTATGAGATCCTATATGTCTACCTCTTCTACCTCTACATGCTCTAGGCATGCACAATTACTCAAAATCAAGCATAAAATAGAGTGAAAGAGAAAAGTAGTGTCAAAACTTCAATATTTACCAAGTATATATTTCAAAACTGAGGCAAACTCAATGATTTCAAATAATGCTTAGTGAGTTTGAGGTGTATGAGGTGCTATATACCCTCAAAGTATGTGTAGACAACAAAGATATGCAAAAGAGTAAGTTTGGACACTAAAAAAAATTTTTAGTGCAAAACCAACTCAGGTCGCGACTTTAATTATCCAAGTCTCGATTTGAATTATCTAGGTCGTGACTTGAGGTCACAGAGAGCACCCCTAAATGAAGAAGGAACTGAGGTCGCGATGTGAAAGAGTTCAAGTCGCAACTTCATAACCGAGAGTAGCACTAGAAAATAGAAGGCTGAGGTCGCAACAAGCCATAAGTCAGGTCGCCACTTCAAGTCACAGAGAGCTACTTTCGTAAAACCTTTAAAAAATTCACTAAGTTTTTTAACCAGATGCTTAATAAACTATGCACAGAGTTCAAAATTTCAAGCAATTGGCCAAAGCACTCAGGATCAAGTCATGATAAAATGTAAAATGCTGTGCAAGAATGTAAATGCGAAAGTATAGAAAAGCAAGATATTTGTTTCTATTTACAAAAAATTTTTATGTTATGAAATACATAAGCTAAATTTAAAAACTAAAACTCAACAAGAATCAATCGAATCACAATGGAATGAAAAACCAATTACTAGGGAACCAATTTCTTGGCTCCACAGCAACGGCGCCATTGATCAGACCAAGATGTTGCCTTTCCAGATCGTAAAAAATTGTGATTGCACCAAATAATATAGTATAGGGTGCAACCAATCGTTCTTCTCAAGGAGCGCTTTATTAGAAAACAACCTAGTCTAAATTGGTAATAAAAAACATGATGATTTAGGTAAAGAAAAAGGGGTTTCCAACTGTTTAAGGGTAGTGCAATAAATGTAAAGTGCAGAGAATTAAATGTTTTTGGTATTTTAATTGAATGAAGAAATGTTTTGGATTAAAAGGGAATTATGGTGACGTAGTCTCTTCATGATAAAAAACTCAGCTATCACTACTCTTTAAAATGAATGGGAGTTTTAGAAAGTCTTTAAGTCTGAAGAAAACCTTAAGTAATCCTTTGGGTCTAATGTCTTAATTAATGAAAACTCACTTTAATCAAAGTTAATTAACATCTCTTAAAACATTGTTAGTGTCACATCTGGCAATAGGGTGATTAGGAATAAGGAACATTCCCAAGAAATTATAAGAGATTATGGAATTAAAAGAAGACCCTCAAGTATCCAAGATTTTTTCTAATTCCTTTAAAAAGTGGAAAAATCACTAAAGAGAAGGAAATTAGTTTTTCTTTTTATTTAATTATTGGGAAATTAATTTTGAGACAAAGAGGGCAAATTGGGAAGATAAAAATAAGGAGAATAGATTATGGATCTGACAAAAAAAATTACAGAGGCCAAAATACTGTAATTATAGAAAAGAAATTAAACCTAAAGTCAAAGTACACCGATAAAGCAAAACTAGAGTCTTACACATTAAGCCATATGTCAGGCCCTTAATGGAGAGGATTTAAACTTGCCAAGTGTCACTTCTCAAATGGAGAGGATGTTGACTTTTGATCACTAATTCGGCCAAAGAGGGAAAAGAGAGAAAAAGAGAGAGCTTGAAGAGGATTTAAGGGAAAAACTACCAACTTGGATCAAGTAAGCTTGGAGTTAAGGTTAGTGGATGATTTTACATTATTCCTTGCTTGTTTCCCTTGAGTTGTATGGTTGAAATTTCTGGTTTTCTTCCTTCTTAAGTGCTAGCCTCAATGTATAATAAGTAAGGGAGGAAGTTTTGTTGTTCAAACTTGTTAAAACACTTTAAAGCATGATATATCCTAGTGGTTACAAGTGGTTGTAGGTTGTTTTTGAAGTGTTTTCTTTGATGTTTCTCTTGAGGCTCAGTTTGGCCAAGAAAAAAGCTAGAACCTAGGACAATGTTGTAATGCTTCCATTGTGTTCAAAATGGAAATGGTGTAGGATAAACCTAAAGAACAAAGGTTGGAAGCATTAAAGCTAAAGTTGTAATTTTTAGAAAATGAACCATAGTGGTTTGGCCAAACTGAAACTAGAAGAAAGAGTTTTATTTTCTTAAATCCAAGCACAAATTTGAAATCTACATGAAAAACTATGTAGGACAAGGTCAAGATGGAATTTTTAGGGTTTACGGAAATAAACTAAAAATTTAAAGAACAAAGGTGGAAGCTTTAAGGGACAAAGGTTGTCCTTGAGCTTTGTTGTTGATTTTTATACACAATGGTTGATGATTCTTGCTACCCTTTTTATGAATTTCCATGCTAGGGTTTGGCATTTGTGGAAACAAGAAAGAAGAACAAGAAAATCAAAGAGCATTGGATTAAGGTAGTGGGATTTAATTAGCCATTAATGTTAACTTTGCATTGTTATTTATGGCATGAATGCTTGCTATTATATGGTTAAACTATGATGTTTGTGATATGGTTACTCCTTTTATTTGTTGCCATGGCCTTGCATGTTGAGGTTGCCTATTTATAAGAAGATTAGTTCTCCTATGATAGCTAATGCTGAAATGCTTTATAATGATGCATGTTGATGTTTTGGTTGATTGATCTTGCTACTGGGATTTCTTAAAATCTCATCCCCCAAATACAATCTAATATTTTAGGGCCTGAAACTTCCAAGAGCAAGCTACAAATTGAAGGTTAAATTATGGTGTCACATCATAAAAATTTGTGGACTTTTGGTTATGTAAATATTCAGCTGGGCAGTGCTGTAAACCTACTAACACCACCAACTTTAAGAGACGTTTTGATTAAGTTTCCAAATGCTTTTAATCACAAAATTTGGCATGATTGTATATCATGTTCTGAGCTTCATTTTGATAGCTAACATGTTAAAAATGGACAACTACACAATTTGTAATGATTTTTCAAAGTTAAGGTTCAGAATCTAGAAAAAAGAGTTTTTGCCAAATGGATAGAGGTGACTTTCACGAAAACCTGACACTTTTTCAAATAGAATTGGTTCACAAGATTATTTATCCTTGAAAGAGAATTCAAAGAGCTTTTAATAAAATTTTGAATCACTCTATTTTGATTTTTCTCGATTAAGTTATTAATTTTTGAAATTGGACTAGAAAACTGGATTTTTACTTGATGAACAGTGAAAATCCGAAAATCAACATTTTTGGTATAAAACTGAGCCTAAGACCATCCAATGTGGTCTAAAATGGTTTTAATTGAACCCTAAGTCGATTCAATAGTAAGGTGTAACAGTTAGAAACCATTTAGAGTGTAGATAAACAGATGATGCAAATGTCCTCAAAAAGTCAATTGATAATCATTGAATACCAAGCACATAAATTAATCACCAGTGATCACTGATAATTAAATGAACACAATGATTCAAAATTGATATATATATATATGAATGATCTAGCATTAACAACATCAATCCAGATACATTCAACAGTTGAAACACAAGATTTACAATCATAAATCAAGTCTGGAACAGATGTAGAAATCCCTAAATCTAGAAATCTCTAACTCTCAAACACAAGTTTAGACAGATAACTCCCCTATTAGGTCCTTGAGCTTAAGCTTTGTCTCCCATCACCAAGAGGCTAAGGGTTTAGCCTCTCATGTCTTTAAATCGATCACAATCGCTCTAGAAATGAACAGCCACGGTTGATGGTTGGAAAAATGGAGAAGAAGATGGTTGAAGTGGTTTAATCAGTTCAAAATGCAACCATGCCAAAGCATCAATCCAAGAACTAATCCCAACCAAGAAAAGTCAATTGTTAAGCTCCAAAAATAGTGCAAATCTTATGCAAATTATTCCTTTCAATTCAAAAAACCTAAAAATCAAGAAAATTCCAAGAAAGAAACTTAATGAAAAATCTGGAAAATTCCAAAAAATAAAGAAAAATTGAAAAGGTGCCCAAAACAGAGAAATTTAGCCAAATTCTGTTAGGGCTAACAGTAAAGCTATTAGTCTTGTTTAAAATGCCCAAACCCTATAGGGAAGCAAAATTCAAAATTTTCTAGGCAAAAATTGTTTAATTCGAGCCACTACTACCAAAAAGAGAAAAAGAATTAATGTCCTTTCTTTGCATTTGTTTTTAAGAAAAGCAGACATAAAAAATAATTATACTCGTCTGTTTTTAAAAATATATGAAATACTCATTTTTTCTTCTATTTCAAAAAACAAATGGGAAAAATATTGCTTTCTTGTCCATTTTGAGAAAAGAGAGGGAAAAGCTATTTTTTTGGGGTTACAGTAATGGTTCCAGGGCATTAGTAGCCATCCTCTTTGATTGGCCGCATGTACTTCTTTCTCTCGACCAGACAACACTCTTGACTTGTCCTCTTGCATTCGCTGGCACACAGCACACACTCATGACCTCATCTTTTTCCCGTACTCATATTCAACTCCATTGCCTTACTCACCATTGTCCAATACCAAGGTCTCTATTGTATCGATACTAGATTTTCTTCATGTGTTTATCAGCTCAAGCTTTGGCGCTGGTTCCTAGAGTCTTCTACTATCCCTCTTTCAACTTGTTCCATTGTCTTGGTTGCTATTCAAGATCTCTCCTTTCCTTCCCATTCTCCTTTTTATGAAATTTGAGAGTATTTGGTCTCAGCCACAACTTGGAATTGACATTGGATGGATGAATTACAGTCAGAGGTGACTAAATTTGTTTGGCAGGTAGAGGTATTGTTCGGTAGGTTTCTTTTTAGGCTTGTTGCCCTTTTTTTCCTTTATTTGATTCTTTAGGGTTATCACCTCGTTCAATCAGCATGGTAGAAATAGAGTTAGAGAGAGTTAAAAGGTGAGAAAAAAACTAAGAGGAGCAAGAGAGAGTGGTGAAGAAAGAGAAGAGGATTCATAACCCCTACCCTATATGGAAGCTTGGATTTGAGTTGAGGTGAGTCCCTTAAATTATTATGATTTTATTATCATTTTTTATGAACATTTTCATCTTTAAGTCTATGTGTTTTCCTCTGCTAAAATACCATGAAATGTTATATTTCTCTTCTTGCAGCAGATTTTAAAGCTTGTTTCTAAACTTTTGTAAGTGTTCTTTATATTTGACAATCAGATTCTGTCATTGTGGTTTGTTCCATGTGGAGTTATTTGTGTTGTTCATCTATGTCTTTGCTTATTTTTTCAATGGTTTTAGTCTCTTGTTCTTGGATGATTTGTGTAGTTGGTATTGTTTATTTGTGACATGTTTGCTTTCAAAAATTTAACTAATACATATAGTGTACGACATTTGTCTGACTTGCTTTTTTTTAATTAGAAAAAGAGATTTATTGTAGAATTTCAGGCAATCAACTAAAAGTCCAAAACTTGTTTCAATACTATTTTCATTACCTCTTCGAATTGTTGGGTAAGATTGTTGTTTTGGATGTTATGATGAGTACTTTAATGAAAGGGGAGAAGAAAGTAGGATTGAAAAAAAATGAGTTTCTCGTGTCTTCATTCTTTTTAGCTATTTATCTTCCCTAACATTGCTCTTTCCACCATTTCCCAAACCATTACAGGGATAAAAAATACTCTGTAGTTAACGCAGCTATTACCTTAACTCATCATATTGTTTTTGTTAATGAAAGGTTTAATCACCTAGATATAGGTTGGATCTTGCTTTTGGTTTCCCGACTTGTAATTCTTTTGGCTTCTTGAAGCTTGTACATATCTTTTGATTAATGAGAAACTCCTTTTCATTGAAAAAATAATGTTAATTTCTTTTAAGTTAATATGATTATTACTCTTTTTGATTTGCTAAAAATGAAAATTACTAGTAGTATAGCACTATATTTGTTAAAAAGACAATGTTTTGAATTATCACTACACAATCATTATTGAATGTTCATCCATTGGTTGTGGTCCATGAACTTGGGTTATATCGATAGTTTCAAACTTGTCTTTTGACTTCTTCATTAGCTTCAATAAACTCATTCTTGGTAAGCAGAATTTTGTTCTTTAGTTTTATTGCTTTCGATTTCATCAAATTGATTATTATGGAGTTTATGGGATGGTAATATTGCTATAACAATATCTCAACTATAAGGTAATTGATTCTGCATTATATAGAAATTTGCAACATCCCTTGTGTTGTGATATGTGAATTTTATGTAAATATTTTTTGTGCTTTGCTTGCTTGAATTAGTCTTATTCCTATTATTTTTCATAGAAAAACAAATCAAGATAAAGGAAAAGTGATATGGGATATGCTTATACCACTAAAATTTTTATCGATACCTATGTTGACCAAATATTGAAAAGGAACGACAAGACACATTATTCACAAAGCCTATTTAGGACAATATCACAAAGATATTTAATGAAAAGAGTGGGAAATCTTATGATAAGAAATAACTAAAAAATAGATTCAATATATTGAGGAAAGATTGGAAGTTATGGGAGTTATTGATGTGTGGAGAGAGTGGCATAGGGTATGATGCTGCCACAATTACTGTGTTTGCCTTCGATGAGTAACAACAATGAAAACTATTGGTAACTATTTGTGTTCCTTAAGTTTTAATTTGGTTTAGACAAAGCTTGATTGTGGCTAATTCTATGAAACTAAACCTAAATTTCAGTTTAGACATCAAGGGTTGATGTTTGCATCTAACTTGATGAAAATATTCAAAGATGTTTTGGTTTCTACAGATGTACCATCTACCACAGAGGGAAAACTGACACAAAAGGCGAGGACAATGTTTATAGAGTTAGGCTAGAACAAGAAGAAAGGTCAAGAGATAGTAAAGATGAACATTTTGGTGTCACACCAATAGCTAGTGTAGGACTAACAAATTACTTGGCTGGTTGTAACTTAAACATCCCTGTAGCTAGTAGACTAAGTGGTTCAAGAAGCTATGGAAAGAAGAAGAAGAGTGAGTCTTCTAATAAGAAAAAGAATAAAAAAGTTGCTACCTCTAGAGAAATTGCTAATAGGCTTAGTGTTATAGCATCTGCTTATGAGCAGCAAGTAACAATATTGAACAACAATCCCCATTCTGTTAACAAGGTTTTGACACACCTAGCCAACATTAAGAAGCTTAATGATGACAATGAACTATATTATAAATGTGTTAAAATGATTTCCTAGTGGAGGTGGGCTAGGGAAGTGTATATATCACTTATGAATGATAAACACAAGTTGTTTAGGCAGTTGATACCGGGACCCAGACACATTGAATGGACCACTAGTTTAAGCCTTAATAATTTAATCTTCGCAATTGTACTGTTTTAACATGAACTAATGTTGTCTGTTCTAGGAACTTAATATGTATGTAATATGAGTGTGATAATTTTGACTTCTTATTTGTGAGTTTGGTTTGTCTGTTTATAGTATGGAATATATTTATTTACCATTTACAATGTTTATGCTTTCTTCTCACCCCAGTTACAAGAAACATCATATAATAGCCAATTGGAATGATGACTCATCGTGGAATAAATATTGGTGAATTGGAATAATGACTCATAGTGGAATGAAGGGGATCAAGAAGATCATTCTATATAGTTGTCCATTATAAATAATGAATTGACACAATATCAAGCAGTAGGTGCATTAGTAGGTCATTAGTGTCAAATGTACATGTGTAAACTGTCCTATAGAACTAGTGATCATATAGGGAATTTATGGGTGCAAGGCATTTTGGCAGGTCATGATCGATGATTAGGATGTCATGAAATGTTCAGAGTGGATAAATATGTTTTCAACCTGTTATGTGCTAAATTGGTGGAGCATGGCTTATAGTAGTCTAAATACGTAAGTATTAAAGAAATGGTAGCTATGTTTTTAAACATGATTGCATATGGACAATGTAATAGGATGATCTAGGAGTGATTTTAACATTTAGGGGAAATTGTAAGTAGGTAGCTTCACAATGTACTACAAGCTTGCCTTAATCTATTAAGGGAAATTATCCGGCCCCTAGATCCTATATTTCACGAACCTTATAGAAAAATTGCACAAAATTCATGGTATTATCCATTTTTTAAAAATGTAAATGAGCAATTAATAACACTCATATACAATATGTGGTCCCAGTTACAAAGCGAGACAAATTTATTGGTAGAAAGAGAATTCTGTCACAAAATGTCATGGTTGTATGTGACTGGGATATATGTTTCACTTTTGTGTTGGTAGGATGGGAGGGATCTGCACATGATGCTTGTGTGTTTGAAACTGCAATCACAAATTCGTCTCTAAATTTATCTCATCCACCTCCAGGCATATATTTATAACTTTCAACTAAGCTAATTTTTAATTATTTTATATTTCATTTAATTTCACAACGTCACAATAGTTTTATGAATCATTAGGGAAATATTACTTGGTCAATACGGAATATCCAACACCAAATGGATATCTTAGTTCATACAGATCTGAGCACTATCGTCTTCTAGACTTTTGACAACAAGTAGGATTTCAAAATAGTAATGAAGCCTTCAATTATTATCATCCCAGTTTAGAGTGCATAATAGAAAGAGCATTTGGAGTCTGGAAGAATAGATTTCAAATCTTATGAAATATGTATAGTTACGAGTTTTAAACACAAGTGTACATGATTTGTATAATAATGGCCATTCATAACATCATAAGGAGACATTCGAGCTCCGACAACTATTGCCTAGAAGCTGAAAATGATGCTATAGTTAGGAAAGATGATCATTAAAGCTGGTCATGCATCATCTTCAAATATAACACCATAGTCTTCATCGCATATGAATTGCGTCTGTGATACAATCAGAGACAAAATTGTTCACAGCTTATTAGTTAATTGATTATGTAATATTATTTCTTTTAACCTTATCACAATACAATGAATTTTAATTGAAAAATATTTTATCCATTGAAACTATGTTTTTCTTTATATTTGCAATAATTTTTTATGATATCTCTAATGTTTTAAAACATGTTTTAGCCATTAAATTTCACTTCTTTATATTAAAATAATTTAAATCCACTGTATTATGTAAATTTATTTTTTAATCATTTTTTATTATTTAATAAACTGAAACCCATTTTAGTAATTTTACAAACTAAACTTATAAAATTCATTATATCATGTAAATTTATTTTTAATTATTTTTTAAAACTCATACCCATTTTAGTAATTTTACAAATTAAAATTATTAAATTAGTCAATTAATTCTTATATTAAAAACCAAATATAGCGTATATAAATTATTTATCAAGTTTTTTGCTGGCACAAGTATTTAGTATTGAGGGATATTAGATGTGACGGAGCTCGAATTTTGTGGCTAAACAAACTTTTATCCAATTAAATTAAAAGTAAACAACTTTTCTAGCTGCTATCCTATGTTCTTTTTGCGCGTGGCGGAGGGCCGCACACGCTAATTTCAACAAATGTCAGAATAAGTTCAAATCTTAACAATTAAACAACCACTAATCAGTTGGTCCGTGAATCGAACGGGTACGGCGTCCAGTTCTCTATTTGACGTTCTGCCCACGACCCAGTGCCGTTCTATCCTCTTGCTTGCTGAAGCCGAGGGAAGACAAAGGGAGTGAGCTCGACGACTGGTTGGAGAGATTTGGACATCCTAAACCGCAACAAAACTCTACGGTATCGCTTCTGAATATGTTCTTTTCTTAATTATCTTCTATCTTGGCATATTATTTTCTGATTTGGGAGAGCTTGTGCTTGCTTGGCTGAAAAGAAGCCGAGGGGATTGAAGAAGCTGAGCGAAATTTGTGAGGATAAAAGGAGAGCGATTTTTGGGAGGCATCTTTGTCCTTCTTCGGTTTACATTTTTGGGATTTTTATGGCTTGGATTTGAGCTGTCTCTGTTTAGAATACTTATGGGAAAATGTTTGTTGTTCACGGTGGAATGTTGAGGATAAAATGGGAGAAGTTTTGGTGGGCGATGAAGTAAAGAAGCAAGGGAAACATGTAAGTAAGGTAAAATCTCAAGTCTAATACAAATTTCATGGGTTTTTGTTCTGAAATTTTGTGGTGGTAGTTTGCTTGTTTAAGATATGTGGCAAAACTATGGCAAGAGCGATATAATTTTGGTGACCGGCGTTCTGATTTTGAGCAAACCTGCATAGAAGGCAGAAACCTCTTCCTTGTGCACCACATTGATAGATAATTGGGGGAACTTGTAATTTTGTTTTTCTGCTTATTACTGTTATGAACTCTGCGGAAAGTATCTTTTTCTTTGGGATTTTTTTGAAAAATTGTGAGAGAAAAAGAATAGGTTAAGAACATTGCATTTAAAAGAAGGTGGATCCTTGGTTGATTGAAAATTTGAAATGTTATGCTTCTCCTTGTTAGAAGTGGTAAATGAAACTATTTGGAAATTTATTTGATTCGATACCCTTTGTTTGAATTGGGAATTGTGAGGATGCAAAAGGTTCTGGTTTAGTAATTGAGGTGCTAAATAAATGTGAGTCAAATGCATGGATCAAGTGAATCAGAGTGTTAAATGTTAGGACTATCATAGTTCATTTTTAGTTTAATTCAAGGACGTGTGAAAAGCTTTGGGTTATTGGATAATTGGGAACGATGAAGAGATGATGCATTTTGGTGGTTTGAAATTTATTGGTGCAACGGCTTTTCTTTTTGAGTGGGGGTTTTTCTGAAACTGGTGTTAAGAAAGTAGACTTTTGTATTAGCGTTGGATTTTTGTGAATTTGTATCTGAAAACACTTGATGCTGAGAGGAAGAAAAAGAAAAGGTTGATATTTATCAAAGCGAAGGATGTTTTTAGGAAGATTGATCATTGTCAATCCACATCTCTAGTCAGATTTCCTGAAATAGAAATTGCTGTTGAAGTCAGATATATAGAGTAATGAATATTGACCTTTGATTATTTGATAATATAATGCTTATGAGATTTGATTATATTTTGGACTCAATTTTGGATTAGCTGCTTCAATAATAGCAGAACTAAGGGATTTTCTTTCTTCTGCATAATTTACTGTAATTAAGCTTCTCATGTTCAATGCTTCCCTGCAACATTTTTGGTCCAGATTTAGTTCAATGCTACATTAGCAATCTAAAGATCAAGGTTGGTGGGAATCTGTGTTTTAGTTTTAATTTTAGAATTTAGAATTTATGCCATCTATTAAAGTTATTTTTCTTTATTTTAGAATGAAGCTAAGGTATCCAGGATTTAGTTGTTTTATTTTATCTTTTAGGAATTATTCTGTGTAGGGCTATGGCTTGTTTTTGTTGTTGTACTTATATCTAGGGCTCTATAAATAGTCCTAAGGTTCTCTCATCTCCTTGGCCTGGCTGAGATATTGGATAAAGTTCAAAAGCTTTTGTTCACCTCTAGAACTCTATTTCTCCCTCCATTCCTGTTTCTTTCCCCTTCCCTTCCCTGTCTTGCATCCAGGTCACTTGAACATGGTTTTATATATAAATATATATGTATTAGTCTAAATTTGGTTGGGCAAAATGCCTTATGTTTAGTTACAGGTTTTTAAAAAAAAAAAAAAAAAAAAAAAAAAAAAGAGATGTAAAAACCATATTTAGGTTTATAGAATTCAAATATTTCATTCATTTGATTAAGATAAAAGGATATATACATTTTTGTATCTTACTGTCTTGCAAAAGTTATGTTAATCTTTTAATGCAACTGATGTTTTTTAATACACTCACATCTCACACCACCCTGCATATTTTTGTTGTCAACTTAGCTGAAATAAGCTTGACTTTTTTCATTTATTTTTCTATCACAAGTGTTGTTTTATGCTTCACATGATTTGAATAGTTATTCTGAACTAAAGATAAAATACATAAAGTGTATTGGAAATAGTTTACATTTTCCATAAATATTGGATATTAAACTAATCTAGCATCAATAAACTAACAAATCGGCCATGAATTTATCTATTCATTTAGCTTTTATCCCCAAAATTTTCTTTGAGCCCTGAAGTTATTTAAATCATTGCAACTTTGTCCTTCTATCAAGTGCCATATGGCTACCCTCGAAAGGTTGCTGCCATTGGTCATTGGTCATTCCAATTGGCATATGAAGGTCTCAATGGCCTGTAAAGATCTAAATTAGCAATTTTCACTGTTTTATGAATAGTTATAAAATCCCAAAGGCATCCATTAGCTAAGGACGTGGCATAGGCTATCATGTTTGAACAACTATGTGGCACTTGACATGAGGATTAATTTGCATTAAGTTAAATATTTACAGGGCCTTGCTCAAGCACAACTACGAATTCAGGAACTAAGGTAAGAGAGCTTTTTAAATTTTGGGAATAAAGTACTTGTGAACTCAGAACTTATCACTACCTGTCCCTATTAGATATTACCTTCGAAAACAAGAGCGAGTTGGGAGTTTGATTTGGTTTTAAATATAAAATCTCAATCCATTTTATCCCCTAAATTTGTAATTTACTCTCTTAAATATCCCTATTGATTACACTTGTCAAAGGGTTTCCATTCAAGGGTGCTGATGATTAAAAAGAGTACTTTAAGAAAATCAACTTATATTTGTAACAAATAACTAATTTAACTAATTTCTTTAATCCACTCAAACTAGTAAAGAAGTTCTGGTAGCATATTAGTAACCTTCTTTTCCTATTACCCAGGATCTTCTTTGTTATTTGGAGCTTCTCACAGAGACAGTAAACCCGACAAGTCTGGTATGGAGGAATCAACAAACTCCACATCCTCTGCTTCAAACCTCTATAAGCAGTCCTCTAAGCGGCTTTTGTTTGACCGACGCTATGGTTGGGTGTAAGTCTTATCTCCTATTCTCTCTTACTGTTGCCTTGTGCCATACCTAATGAAAAATAATACTGTGATACTGAGTGTTGTCCTACAGAATTGATGAATGGAAAGATCCATCAGAGGAAGCACTTGAGGGTGGCCGAGGAATGTAAGTTCTTTTCTTGTTTCATTGTGTATTGAATCCTTGCTGAGGAAACTGACACAGAGCAGCTTAGAAAAGGACTTAAGTTTTAATCATGACACTGCCCTGCTTGATTGAGGAATAAACAATCCAAACTTTACATTTTCTTTGTATCAGGAGCAGAGTGATGTGAAGTTTGTTCTATACTTAATCATTTTTATTTTCTTCTTTTCCGGCCAAAAGGTTTTGCATATTGCCACTTGTCAAAGCTCTGGGGCTGAAGACCTCACAATCGGTATGATGACAGTTTCACTAAAACATTTCAGTTATCTCAATTTGGACTTAGGTCTTCTACCCTTATTAAGTTTAATTTGGTAGCAATGATCTTTTTTTGTTTATAAATTCTTTTGCAAACAAACTTTTCTACTAGCTTCTTTTGGTTTGTGATTCATCTTGCAATTTTTTTTCCTTTTGTTTACCACAAGTTTGCTTAGGCTAGCAATGACATTGGAATACTCTAAATTTTCTTTGTAATTTTTTTATTGATCTTCAAATTGGCACAATGTTATATGATTATAACTAGTATGCTTCCCCGGGTGATGTGCGTGAGGCATTGACTTCTTTAAATCTCAACTTATCAACTCAATAACCTTATGATTTCTTCCTTAAAATAAAACTTTATCATCAAATGTACAAAGAGATGAAGACATTCAAGGTGAACTATATACAAAGAGATCAAATGATCCAACTAAATTAGCTATAATAATAACCAGAGTTTTTCATTCAACTTAACTAATTAGCATTTTATACAGTCACAAGTGTACAAGCTCCTAAATTTAGTGATTAAATGTACGAAATACAAGTTTGGGTATGCTAAGAGCTGCCTATTGCCTCCTGTCTCCTGAACAGAAACCATATTTGCCTTCAATGCATAATCTGATTCCATGCCATTCCCAATATTTCTTATCAATTTTCCATCACAACCCAATCACAAAGTCCTGTGCTGTCATTTCTTAACTTGCGCACTATCCACATTATGGTTTACACTAATGATATATTCATTTCACTTTGCTGTTGTAATATTGTTAAGCAAAGCACATGACAATGTATTATTTGTGCTCATTGATGCTATAAATGACTCCTTTTAGCTTAACCTTGTATGTTGAACCACATAAACATATTTGACATAAGCCTAAACCTCAGTCCACCTTCAGAAAAAAAACAAAATGTAGAATGTAGATGCTTATGCTTAAGTGCCCCATAGTGTGAAGAAGTTGCGACCTTCATACCTCTTACCACAACTCACCTCCTCAACATCATCATCTTCATCGGAGACCTTACCCTCTTCCACTTTCAAACAAGGCAACTTTGAACCAGAGGAACAGGCCAGCAACACTCTCACCTAAAACCAGATCTCGCAACTTCCCCATGGCCAAAACCACAAACCTCCGACTCCATGCCTTTGATCAATCACCATCGGTGCCCTCCATCTTCAATCATCATTACATGGTTGGCTTCTCCCTTCTTCCTTGTTGTCTGCTTCTTTTCTTCTCCTCCAGTCCAATTTCAATGCACACCCGACCCTCCAAAGCTTCTCCAATGGTTGTTGTATGGATGAAGCTTCCAGAAAATTTTCTGACCCTCTCCATCAGGTTTGGTGAAGAAAAGGATAAAATGAGGGGCAAAGAAGAAAATCAATAAAGTTTAAATTTTGAATTTGAATAGGGAAAAAATTTAAGATAGGTAAGTGTAGTAGGCTGAAAACAATTGACACACTCTTAACTTATGAAAGTTGAAAAATATGACAGATGAAAGGACTTATTTACTCTACTCTGTTACACCCCAAAAAAAAAAAATGCACGCAGCCCAAAAAATGAGCTGAGACTGTTCAATTAGTCATCACTATTCATAGCATAGTGATTTGAGTGAGGAGCCGTTGAGGATGGAAATATGGCTCAGCTCATACTTGATTTTTATTTATAACTTATGTTGATTAGAACATAAAAGTTAGTTATGGCTGTTATTAAACCAGCCGTTAGGAAGGGCCATTCGTAGTTTTCTGTACCTGTACCTTAGTTAGGATTATAAGCAGGTCTATCCTAATCTGATGTATTCAGATTTGTGAAGTAATGTGAATAGCACTATTCAGTCATCTCTTTCTTTTGATGCTCTCTCTGAAACTTTCTCTAGTTCCTTCAGTTCTCTCTTTCTCTTTGCTTTCCCTATCCCTATCCTATTCTCTTCTTCTTTCTTATCAATTGTACTTTCCACAATGAGCAAGACTTTATATATATATATATATATATATATATAAATGCTGGGCACATTTTACTGGCAAAATAATACCTTCAAAGAGGATATTAAATCACTGCATTTTGGACTCTAAAAGCTGCTAGCCATGATGTAGATGAGGCATTATTCTAAATGTATTTATAAAAATAGGAATATATTGTCCATTTGAATTTTGTAATTCGGAATATCTGAGCTTGATCTTATCAAACAAAACTTGGTCCTTCAAGAGGTTATAGAAGTAGAAAAGATTAACTTGCTATTGCAAGTAGTTTTATACTTGTATTTGGTCCAATAAAATGTTAAAGTCCTGTTTTATTTTTTTGTGCCCGTCATCTATTTCCATAGGCTGGGGTCAATGAGGTTGCAAATCTATTTTGTCGGTGCGAGTTAGATTATGGTTAGTGAAGTTTACTATAGAAACTTGAAAATACTTTGGCTTAAGATAAAGCAAATTTTTTGGAATTTTACTCCACAAATGTTATGGAGTATGGACTACAAAGAAAAAGGAAAACATTTTATCTGCTAACTGCTTGAGTTGATCAGCTCTTGTTTTGTTTCGCATTTCTCTAGATTTTTAGTTTTGACAAAATTTTGGCGATTCATCTATCATGTTCAGATCTACTACTCGGAGGAAAGAAATTCTTTGAAGATATGATTAGAAGAGAGTAGAATAGTAAATATGATGAGCATATTTGGTGAAGCTGCTATAAATTAATATAGCTACACTTAATGTCATAAAAATATATGTACATCAGTAAGTGCTATCTCAATCTTAAATTTTTTATGAATAAATTAGCGGTTTGGTTCTTGAATTTTTAGGTCTCCTTAGCTCTAGACTCTGAAAATTAGACGGGCTATGGATAAGTCCTTGAAGATAATAAATTGATTTTATGGTAGTCGTCTTGTCGAGTGAATCAGGGATGCCAAGAGGACTAATATTGAGTTTGTTATTTTTGGGAGGGAACTTGTGTTATCACTAGTTCTGGGGGACTGTAGATAAATTGGCTTAAAATCTCATATCAAATTTGTCAATTTAGTTATCATAAAGACGGGACCCCTGAAGTTTTCCTGCCATGTTGTGTGAAGTCTCTAATGATACATGTTTTTCTTTGTATTTAAATTTTTAGATACTCGCAGCATGTCATTGTCTATTTTCTAAACCACACGACTTGATGAACTTTATGGAACACAAACTTCAGAGGATCTTCTTGCTTCCCCATTTTACTTCTGTGATTTTGAATGATTTATTGTACCACCTCATTTGTAGCTCATGCCTTTCACGGCCCTTTTTGGCAGATCAATCTCTCAGCAACATTGGTCACAAGAGCTTCTGCAAATCCGCAGTGGTTTTCCCATCAGACTCTGCAGGCAGCTTTTGATGATTGTCTTCGCAATTTTTTGTCCCTGAAAAAGGCAGCATGCAAGTTTAACATCCTTGACAAGAATTGTCACCCGGATGCTTTCAACCACTCTTCCCAGCCACAAGTAGAAAGTGAAGAATGACGAGTGCATAGTTACTCTCTCTTTATTGCCCAGAAAAAAGATGCATACATATACACACACATGTATGTACATACACATATATCTATATGTATGTATTTGGTGACAAGCTACCTAGTTTTTGTAGTAACAACTGCTCTTGATTTAAGCTCGGTTGAGTCTCATTGATGAAAACTTTCCTAGTGTATGCGCGTGTTTTGTCCAAATCTGCAAGGTTTGAAATTGAGATGTTGCTTCAATGGATGGAGTCCTCTACCATTCAACTCAACTGCCACTGTAAGTTACTTTTGTAGTAAAAGGAAAAGTTGGCATTTTAGTGATTCAACCTGGAGATTACGGGTCATTGTATGATATATGAATAAAAAGCCATGGTTTTAGCATTGTTTGTCCTCGGTTAAATGTGCAAATTTGGAATGAGCTACACCTTGATTTTAGCCAAAGTATATCCATCCACTGTCTCTGCCTGTTTTGAATTTGATCTTGGCCAAAAATATGAAGAATCACAAGCTTAGCATGTGACGTGCTCCAATATCATATGGAACTGAGTTTTGAAACAATTGATTGATAGTAATGAACAGTCATTTAGAAAGCATTAGTTGATGATATTCAGCCAAGCTGAAAGTATGCTAAACGACTACCTTTAAGCAAATTCATAGGAAATAATCGTACCATGTAAGTTTAGACATAGTATGTTTATGTTTTAAGGTGTAAATCTATTTATGAAATTTTCGTGAATGCGCATTAGACATAATAATATACGTCGTAGTCTACTTCCTTTCCTCCTACATCTCTCCACGTCTACTCTAAAAACAACAGGGGAAGAGGGTGATTGTGTTTCTGCTTCCCCGTCCTGTTGTTCCAAGAGGCACTTTCCTGTGGTTTTAAGGATCCCAATAACCCTCATATTTATAATGTTAATCAGCACGATGATAACCCGGGAAAAGAGGCCACAAATACCGCAGAAAATTGGTGATTTTTTGGTCTGTCTAATTTAGATATCTCTTCCTTGTGGGCACTATATTCCTTCCGATCATTTGGTTTATTCAGTGTTCTTCTCTTGCTGTATAGGATTGGGATGTTTTACAGGAAAAATGGCAATGATTTGAAGCTTTACCTCACTGAGCTCATTGATGAACTTCTGAAGGATAAAACAACAGGACCATCCGAAGGCAGTTATCTGTCAATTTGATCTTGTGCTGATTTTGTATTCATTTCTACCTTGAAATTTCGGTATTGGAGTTTAGAGAAAAATCTGAAGAAATGGGAGGAAGTATGAGGATGAAAATGAAGGGCGTTGGGAATATAGTGCGGCAGAAAGAGTGGCTCCGACAAGGAAGAAAGGGCAGAGAAAGTGGGGGTAGAAAATAGAAATTGATTAAAATGTATTCAAATTAGATTTTTATTTAAAAAATATAAAATAACGTAAATTAAGTAAATGCCATGAAGGATTAAATTAAAGCGAAGTGTTGTGTCTGACTGGTTAGGTCAAGTTTGAGTGAGGTGTTGTGTTTCGAGTGGTTAGAATATAGATGATGTGGCATGTTATGTACATCTAAACACTATATGGGATCCACAATAAAAAAAAAAATGAAGTAGACATTTAGGTATTTAGTGGATGTGATATTTTTGCTTAGTTTAAAAAAAATTGTGTTTATTTTTGTCTTAAGAGAACGTTATGATGCCGTATGCGTATTTGCGAAAAGTTTGAATAAATTTACACCTTAGCACTTTCCATTTTAATGTCACTATTTTTTTCAGGATGTCAAATGTCAACTCAACAACTAGAATTTTTTTCCGCTCAACTTTATTACAAGGTTCAAAAACTTTTTTTTTTTTTTTAATTTTAGGACAAATTTATTAAAATAAAAAAAATAAAAACAGGACATCAAAGGCCAACCCATCTTATCTGAAAACTTTGACCCAATCCCCGATCAACCAAACAATTCAGCCGGTCCAGAACAGAAGGACAAGAAACAAGGCTAAGCAAATTATGACAAAAGAAACTAAAAACTACCAACTAAAAGAAACACAACCCACTTGCGGTGAATCACACTGAAAGAAAGACACTTCTTCAAGCAAGATTGAAGTCCTCATTGCAGCAGCCTCTCCATCGACCTATGCGCCAACCAACTTCCCGATTTCCAGTAGGGGTTTGTTCGCTTCCATTGTTGAACGATAGGGGACCAATGCTAACACCACCACGAACTCCGCGCAAAAAGATGGAGCCCACGATGTCTATAGCATTTATGCTATTAAAAGATTTCTCAGGACCAAGTTGTTGATAATGAGGATATGGCACTAAAGCCATAATGAGAGAGTGCATGGTAGAAGGCTGAAGAGAAGCAACACCAAAGAACTTACCCAGAAGCAACAGCACCATGACCCAAAACAGAATACATAGAAGACAAATAAGCGAAAGGAAATAACGCAAATGAGTAGCCCCGAAATAGTAGCTACTGCAGCCCTACCCATGCATAAAGCCCATCATTCCATCAAACAAGCGTTTTGGGCTAAAGGCTCTTACAAATCCAGAGAAAAAGAGGCGTCAGCATCTGAAACAACCCAATCAATTTCCTTCATCGTCCAAACTCGAGCTTGATGTCTCTCTAAACCATTCGCAGAATCCTCAACAAAACAACCTTGAAATGGAAAGATCAACCCTCTATAATGTGGCTGACAATCAAGTCTGCAGTGTAACCCATTGACTCAAGTTTGCATTTATCACCAAAATTACAAGTGTCATCAGCATTCTGGAGAGAAATAAAACTCTCAATGAAGTCACCATTACTGCTAATCTTAGGCTTTTTAGCTAAAGAAACAATCCAACCATCCAACAATTTCCTCTTACATGTGTTGACTGATGAAGAAGATCGATTAGACCATAGGGATATCATGACTGTTTGATCCATTTTCTTGCATTAATCCATCATTAAAATGCTTGGATCCTGAATAAGTGAAAAATGGGCCTGATAAAGTAACCCAGCCCACTGTAGAAAAAATAAACTGAGCCTCTACTATTAATTCGAGATGATTTTGTCCCCCGATCAGATTTTGCGAGCCCATTTCCAGATAGCACAGCCTTGGTTTGAACATTTATTGGACTCATGGCCCACTGTCAAGCAATTAATACATGCCTCATTAATGTGCTCCAACAGTACAAAAGGGGCGACTTTTTTCCCTGACTGAAGTGGCCAGTGGGCATGATTACAGACATTAAATCGAACCTTCAACCCAATAAAAATCTTCAGACATAGGCCATTTTCATGAAGAATACAAGATTCATAAAACTTGGGGGGAAAAAGCCCGATTGACCAATAACTTAGCAACCCTCAACGTGTAATAGTCAAGAGGGATGCCATAACAATGAATCCAAACCTAAAACTGAGGGGAAGACAGCATCATCTAAAACCATATTCGACTGCCACTCATATGCTGCAAGAGAAAAAACTTGAAGCATCCAGGTTCCTTGATATAAAATTGCTCTTCAATCACTAGGATTACTAAAGTAAATTGCAAAGATATTATTAAGATGTTTTACTATCCGATCAGATCCTTTAAGATGCTAGTAAAATCTAACAAGAGACTGCAACTTCACTGCATGAAGCTTTTGATATCCAAGAACCTTTAGAAATATGAAGTGTTCCCAACAATAAGAAATCTGTTTTGCATTACCAGAAGAAAGAAGCATCTTGAAATAGTAGCGAGAAAGCAACAACTAGACAAAATCAAACAGGAAAGTAATCAGTAGAAAACCCATAAAGTTAAACTAGCAGTGAAAGGATTCAAACCAAAGAAACCACCAAGAGCATCAAACCAAACTAAGTCATGAAGCTCTAGAGAACCTTCAGAGAGAACTCTTGAAACATACTTCCATTTACTCCTTTTAGTACGCGTTTGAAAGCGTAATGGTTCAAGCGAATCATAAAATAAGCCCTGAAAATTTGAAATTTGATTCTTGAGTTACTATTCATTGGTAAATTTCAAATTTTTAGTCCAATTTTAAAAATTCATAACTAATTATAAAAAAATCATACTGAGACAATTCGAGCCACCATTTAAAGCTCTTTTAATTCTCTACAGGACAAAAATATAAATATAAACTTATACCTTCTCAATTCATACAGTTAATTATGTGAAAATGTACTATTTATTTGTTTAAACCATACCTTCCGGCTTTTCTGTTCTAAATTTGAGCAACCATATCTCTTAGCACACAAATATATTTCTTGTGATCTATTACTTGTTTTAAAGCTCTGGTTGTGTACTTTAAGTATATCAAATTTCATGGGCATATTCAATCGTTTGCCTCACTCCCATTTTATTACAAATTCCTGACTTATTTAAAGATAATTTATCCCCTTTACTTGCATTAATAATATATAAATAATAATTGCTTAGCATACAGTCATTCCAAATTTTCCTAAATCATTCTCATGTATCATTATACTCAATTATACATGCAAAGAGCATCACACATATTTACATTACTTAAATGGCATGTTTATATAATTATCCCATACAGGGAGAATCATTATATAGCATAATATCATAATACATTTCTTTAATTCTTTTCTTTATTCTTTTCATCCACATCTTGCATCTTTCTTCGATGCTCAACATACCCATTATGGTTGGCTAAGGAAGGGTGAGATTAAGGAGAATCTCAATAGCAAACATTACTCTTAGACATGCAAGATATATACAAGTGCATGACATGCTTGGTTACACATACTTTCTTGTTTATAAAATGTCATGCTCATATGCTCAACATTTCAAGCACACATGGCCATGAATTTAACAAGAAGTAGAGTAACATTCAACCATTCATACTTTCGTTCATCATCAAACAACATCAAGACACAAGCATACATATCAATTATACAAAATATATAAGTTTGCTACCTTGAAACCTTTAAACTTTCTCCTCGTTTGCTTTGCTTCCAGCCACCAAGATTGCTTGGACAACCTTGCCATTCATCTTTCTTGGTACCTTATGACCCTAAATTCACATTGCACATTAATAGCCAATCTATCAAGACTATGGAAATCACTAACAACCCTTACTTTTAAACTTACTTCCTCTTTAACCCTAACTTTTCACTTTCTTAATCTTGGTTTCTAAAATCATTTTCTTAGTCATTTCCACTCAATTTTTCATGAGGAATCTAAACATGAATTTGAATGTAACAAAATCCAACTCTATCCCTTTTAAACACCTAAGGCCGAGGGATTACCCTTTTAGGTTCAAAGTTTCCATTTTTAATTATAATGCTTCCAAACTTGCTTTCTTACTTTTATCCCACATAGTTTTTCATCTTAAATACATTGAAAGCATCAAAATTATCAAAATCTAACCCTAACTCATACCCCATGTCTGGTAGAAATATTACATACAATTAGGAGAAGTTGGATTGATTCTAATTTCATCACAAAACTGCTTGATTCTTACTATTTTCTAACATTTAAACATGATTATATCATCAATGAATCTTTTTCATGGCTTAATCAATATTGGACAACACCTTTCCTTAGGGTTTCATGCTTCCAAAACTCATCAAAAACCATAGCCAAGCCCAATAAGACAAAGAACAACTTAAACTGCATCAAAAACTATAACCTTACCTTGTCTTGAAAGCTTAGATTTGCCTAGGACTTTATGCTCTTCTTCTTCTCCCTTTTTCACTTGTTAATTTTGTGCTCCCCTTGCTCTTCCTGTCTTGGCCATCCAAACATACAAATTGAAGGGAGAAAGAAGCATTTATACTGCTAGACTTACTATTTAGGTTGGTAAATCTAATTTACCTTTACCATAACATATGTCTTCATCTTACACTTGATCTCTTGTGATTTTGCCAAGTAAACTCCTTAGGTGTCTTGCTCATTTATTTCCATCTTCTAGATTAAGCCACATCATAAAACACCTAATCACACATGTGATAAAACCTATATTTTTTTTAATTAAATAATTTTATTTCTTCCAAACATGCCCCTCAACAATTTGCATTATTGCATCCATGTCCCCTCATCAAATTTGAATTAAAATAAGGAGGAAAATGGAGAGAAATTCATGCTCCCTCTCACGCTTAACTATTCCTTCACCTATTTCACAATTTTACACCATTTTGGGTACTTTCCTTGGTCTTGACTTACTCGGTAATGCTGGGATATGTTCCAATACCCTTTTTTTTGTCACAAATAATTTCACATGGCAAGATATAACATGCATACAGAAGGAGGGATACTCTTTCTGTCACACCTTACTATTATATCCATTTAGGTTTCATTTAAAACCACTTTGGACTATATTGGATGATCTTGGGCTCAATTTTCACCTTAAAAACGTTAAATTTCGGATTTTTACTATTCATCAGGTAAAAATCCAGTTTTTCTGGCCCAATTTCAAAAATTCATAACTTATTCCACAAAAATCCAATTGGGGTGGTTCAAAATTCTACTTAAAGCTCTTTAAGTCCTATTTCAAGGAAAAATAATCTCATGATCCATTTCCATATAAAAAAGCGTCAGGTTTTTGTGAAATGCAACACTGTCCATTTGCCAAAAACCCCTTTTCCCAGATTCTGACATTTAACTTTGAAAAATCATTAAAATTCGTATACTTGGCCATTTTTAACGTGTTAGCTATCAAATTGAAGCTCAGGACATTATCTTTCATAATACCAAATTTCGTGATTAAACACGTCCGGGAACATAATCAAAAAGTCACACGAATATGGCAGTGTCAGTGTGCTTACAACACTGTTAGTTTAATATATACATAACCAAAAAGGGTCCACGAATTTTATGGCAAAACACCATACTTTAGCCTCCAATCTATAGCTTGCTCATAGTAGTTTCAGGCCCTAAAATATTAGATTATATTTGGGGATGAGATTTTAAGAAATCCCAGTAGCAAGATCAATCAACCAAACATCAACATGCATCATTATAAAACATTTCAACATTAGCTATCATAGGAGAACTAATCTTTTATAAATAGGCAACCTCAACATGCAAGGCCATGGCAACAAATGCAAGGAACAACCATATCACAACATCATAGTTCAACCATATAATAGCAAGCATACATGCCATAAATAACAATGCAAAGTTAACAATGGCTAATTAGATCCCACTACCTTGATCCAATGCTTTTTTGTTTTTCTTGTTGTTCCTTCTTGCTTCCACAAGTGCCAAACCCTAATATGGCAATCCACAAAAAGAGCAGCAAGAATCATCAACCATTCCTCATAAAATCAATAACATATCTCAAGTAACTCCTAAACCCCTTAAAGCTTCCATCTTTGTTCTTGAATTTTTAGAGTTGGTTTTCATAAACCCTAAAAATTCCCTCTTGACTCAACCCCACATGATTTTTCATGTAGATTCCAAATATCTACTTGGATTTAACAAAATAAAATTTTCTCTTCCAGTTTCAGCTTCGCCGAACCCTTAGGGTTTAAAACCCAAAAATTGCAACTTTGATTCTATGGCTTCCAACACTTGTTCTTTAGGTTTATCCTACACTATTCTTCATTTTGAACACAATGGAAGCCTCAAAACTTTGAAAAACATATCTTAGGATTCAGATCTTGCTTTGGCCGAAAATAACACTCAAGGAAATAACCATGAAAAATGCTTCAAAACCAATTATAATCACTTGCAAACACTAGGATCTAACTTGTGTTGTTGTGTCTTAGCAAGTGTGATGAACAAAACACCCTTCCCCTTTTATTATTCAGTTCGGCCAACCATTAGAGAGAGGGGGGATAGATTTTTCAACCATAAAAGAGAAGGAAAACAAGGCAAGAATACATCTAGAACTAAGAACTCACCTTGAATCCTTGATTGAATGACCAAAGTTGATGCCTTTCTCTTGGTTTTCCTTTGAAGCTCTTCCTTTTTCCTCTCTAACTCTCCTTGGCCGAAACTTTTATCAGAAAAATGGGGAGGATGAGCTCATTAATGCTCACAAAATATCCCATCTACCCACATTAATGAGAAGCCAAGTGTCAAGTACCTACTTAGTCTTGCATTTTCCCTTTTAATTAACTTAATGACAATTGAAATTAATTTCAAAAGTCAAGATCCTCTCCATTGGTAGCTTGACACTTGGAAAGCTCTAATTACCATCCATTAAAGGCTTGACAAATGGCAACTTGTAGGCCATGTAAAGTGCAAGACTCTGCTTCTTGCTTTATCGGTATACTTTTACTCCGGGTTTAACTTCTTTTCTATAATTACAGTACTCTGGCCCTTGTAATTATTTTCTGTCAGATCTATAAATTATTCTCCTCATTTTTATCTTTCCAATTTTCCCCCTTTGTCTCAAAATTAATTTCTCAATAATTAAATAAAAAGGAAAACTAATTTCCTTCTCTTTATTGATTTTTCCACTTATCAGAGGAATTGGAAAAAATCTTGGACACTTGAGGGTCTTATTTTAATTCCATAATCTCTTATAATTCCTTGGGATATCATAGAAATTTTTGTGGGATTTTTATTCTTCTTAAATATATTTATTTGGACTTTTCCAAATAAAGACCTTAAATTAGCTTCAATTGCCCTCAAATTCCTTTGTAATTTCTCTAAGGGCAAATTGGTCATAAAATCAATTTTATAATTCCATATAATTCTCAAGGAACATTGTCCTTATTTTTCCTTAATTTTCTGAGACTCAGAATTATTTTTCCATAATTATTCTTGACCAATTTTCCTTAATTAGTCAAACTTTTCATAATTGGCCTGGAAAATTATAATAATTATTTCCTAGCAAAATTCTTCTATTTCTCCTTGTCATTTTTGGCCTTTAAATATTTAGGGATATTCTTATTCCTAATTGCCATATTATTGGATGTGACACTTTCCTTTGTTCTTTCATTAAAACATTTAATAATATTTATTTGGGAATAAACTTAACCAAATTCTTTCTATCAGTCTATGACTCCAAGAATCCTTCTGTAGGTACCAATACTACCTTTTCATCATGGGGTGTTTCTCTAATTTTTCTCAGGTCAAAAATCAACCCATAAATAGTTTATTTCAACTTGCTTTGGATAGTGTATAAATAGGTTTTAAATTATGTGAAAGTTAACCTCCTCGCTTCTTGGGGACGAAATCATTTTTGTAAACCTATGATAATTCCTCAACCCATTATCTTCCAATTATCTAAGGCCTCCTCATATTTTAAATAATTCAATTTTGGCTAATATTCATAATTAGGATAAACCCTAAAAAATTTGTCAATTTGCTCCAGGGGTATTTTAATTATTTTTACCCTCATACGGGCCTTAAAACCCCATTTCCCATTTTCTGGAATTTTTGAAATTTTCCTAAAATTCTTGGGCGTACTTTTTATCACTGCTATTTTTGGCCCAAAACTTTTTCAATTTACGATTAGATCCCTATTCGAGTTTAGTCTCAGGAATCATTTCATTGAGGTTCCTAGCACAACCTTTCGGCCTTAATGATCTCCAATTCCTATACTTGAGCCTTCAAGACTTCATCAGAGTCTCTAACTTGTCTGTCTCTTGATTGTAGAAAAAACTTATTTGTAGTTTGGTCTCTGGAAAGCTTCTCGTCTTTCTGGGGAATTTCGAAAACTCCTATCAAGAAAGGTCTAATAGCCTGCCCATTTCAGACTAATTTTAGTACTTTTAAGCTGAAAATCTAAGATGTTACAACTCTCGATCACTTCCTCCAAAGAACTCAAAAACTGAACCAAAAATAGTGAACAATTCGCTTCCCTCAATAAAAAATCTGCAATAATCCTGAAGGAAAACCCAATAATATTGACATATGTGAACAAGCAATAGCAGAGTGGCGCCTTTCAGAGAGATAATTCTCCTTCTTTTTTCAAGGTTTAAACTACATTACTTGCATAGGAAAACAGAAAAGGAAATAAGGCTAACCAACAGACTCCTAATATCTAAGCCTACTAAATAGCTATAAGACGGACATAGACTACGCTGAATACCATTTCAACATAAGAAATTAGAGGTAGAAAACCTAATTAGAGTTTGTCCTGGGATACATAAAATAGTCTCTCTCAACTTTTGCGTAGTCTAACGCAACTTACCCGATCCACGTTCCCAAATAGGAGCGTTTGGGGACGAGATGCCATCTTTCTTCTTCATCTTCATTTTTCTTAAATTTTTATTTTTTATTAATTTTATTTTTGGTTTATTTGGACTAAGTTGTATCTAGTAATCTAAAGTATTTTGTAGTAGCACTCAATGTTACAAATTAATTAATTTTTAGTGCATTCATAATATTTTTATTTAGTATTTTTTAGTAGCACTCAATATCACAAACTAACTAATTTTTAGTACATCTAGAGTATTTTTGCAATTAGTGAGTGCTACAAAAAAATATGTCAAAGTGTTGGATGCACTAAAAATTAATTAATTTAGGATGCTGGATGTTGTTAAAAAAATATTTTTAGGATACTAGATGTAGTAAAAATTAATTAATTTAGGGTATATGATGTTATTGAAAAAATGTTTCAGAATATTGGATGCATTAAGAATTAGTGAATTTAGGATAGGGAAAAGACACAAAAATATCCTAAAAATGCTAAAGGACAAATTACTGTGGTTGAATTTCAAAATAACAAACCAGATCCCTTATACTATTTTGGAATTTTAAAATATTATGAAACGATAGCATTGTCCTTACTTCCAATGGCTACTTTTATACAGCTATTAACGACTCTAATTTTCCTATCAACTACTTTAGTTTGCAAAGTTTCGGTGACTACTTTTGCATAGCTATTGACTACACAAGAGTAGTAAATAACAAAACAAAAAAAAAACTAGACATCCAACAATATTTACTACATTTTTTGAATTTTTGAAACAAATTGTCAATAGCTAAACAAGAGTAGTCACCAAATTTTTAAAAATAAAAGCAATCAATCGCAATATAAGAGTCACCAGTAGCTAAATAAGAGTAGTCATGGGAGTTCTAAAAACAAATGTAATCAATAGCTAAAAAAGAATAGTCAATACATAATAAAGAGTAGTCACCAGAGTTTCAAGAACATATCGTCAGAACTTTGGTGGCCAGCCACTAGCACTAGAGCTTTGGTGGCCAGAAACAAGCTAAAGGTGATGAGGCAGCAATTCCTTTTTTAAAAAAAAGGAAAAAATAGTGAAAGGTATTTGCGTAATTTTGTAAGATTTGAAAATTCCAAAATAGTACAAGGGTTTGAATTGGGATTTTGAAATTCGCCCGCACTAATTTATCATTTAACAATTTTTAAGGTATTTTATTATCTTTTTTCCTTTAGGATATTAGGTACTACTAAAAAATATTTTTAAGTGCTAAATACAAATTAACCCAAATAAATAAAAAAAGATTTAATAAAAAAATAAAAAGGGTCTCATCCCCCAAATAGTTTGGGGTTTATGAGCATGCCTTGCTCATAGATTCAATGAGTAGGGCATGTAGACCCATTACTGCCTCCATGAATTAGTAAATAATTTAAGTGTTGTTTGGTGTGTATTAAAAGAATTTTAAGGATTGAAAAGTGAGAGAAAAATTCTTTTTCCCCTACTAAAATGACAAGCAAAACTTGAGATACAAATACAAGGATCAATTCCATAAGAACAATTACAAATTTCACAAATATGTCACATATTTTCCAAGAATATTCCTAAGCATCTTTGATAGCAATACCATACAAGTGAGATTAAAAAAAGTCCATTGTTTTAGCATTTTTCACACACATTATTGACTTCTAGGCATCCTTTGGTTGATAGCAATGGAAACAACAATTTTGCCCTAACCTTTCAAACAATGGAATGAGAGATGTGTCAGCAAAAGTATGCTTATAATTTTTTTTTAATATTTATATAAGGTTTTAGTTTAGTCACTTGACTTGAAGGCAACCCAAGCCTAGTCAAATCCAAGATCAGTTAAGGTTGTACAAGCTAATCTAGGAAATTGTTGAATGTAACTTAAGTCTAGGTCTATCTCGAGCTGTGTTGATCTCACTAGAAATGTTCTCGTCATCCTCACCTTAAGCCAATGTTGTGTCAACTTAAGTAATTGTATGATTAAGTCTTGTCATTCATCATTGTTAGACCCTGCCAAATCCACATTAATTTGGTGGATGAGCCCAAGCCCATAAGACTTAGGGTCTAGTTATAAATAGGGTTAAAATGCAATTTTAACAGTTAAGTTTATAGGGGCAAAAATAACAAAGTCGCTAATGTCTATTACTTGTCTATTAATGGGGCTACAGACTCTATTTTAAGGTGCATTTTTATCAACAAAGTTAACATTAATGGGTACTAGGCATCATAAAGTTTACTTGGGTGAAAAAATATACATGAACTTTATAAAAAGGGAAAAATAAAAAGGCTTCATCAACTCCTATAAATATTCATTAACTTTATTCTTTTGGGTCCCATCAAATGCCACAATTTCCCTCCACTCTTTCCCACTTCCAAGCCCATCCATCTTTCTCTCATCACAATTAACACACACATTCTCTCTTTGGCATGTCATTTTCTCAGTCTCCCAACCTTTTATATGTATTTACCTATTATCAATGCTAGGCCACTCTTGCTCTCTGTTACCTTTCTCTTTCTTGCTGTCTCTCTTACATTCATTTTTCAGGTCTTGCTACATGACAAAGAGGCAAGAGAGAACTAAAAGTATTTGGTAAGAAAGGCAATGAATCTTGAAGCATCTTTCCATTTATCCCCCTTTAGTAAGCATCAGAAAATGTTACGATTCAAGTAGATCACGAAATAAGCCTGTAGATTGAAAACTTGAAATTTGATTCTAGGTTACTATTCACTGGTAAATTCTAGATTTTTTGTCTAATTTTAAAAATTCATAACTAAGTATTAAAAAAATTGTATTGAGGTGATTTAAGTCTTTATTTAGAGCTCTTTCAATTCTGTATAGGAGGAAAATATCCATTGGTTCATTTTCTTATTCATTCATTCCAGAATTACATGTAAAGTTGTACTGTTCATGTAGCCAAACAATACATTTTAGTTTATCTGTCCTAACTTTGAGTAATCATAAATCTTACCACACACATCCATTTTAAATTACCTACCACTTGTTCTAAAATTTAGGATGTGTGTTAAATGTCATGAGCAGATTTATTTGTTTATTTTACCTTTACTTTGTCACAAATTCATTGCTTATAATGAAAAAGTTTATCTTTTACTTGCATTAACATGCTATAAACTTTCTTTATCTTGCATGCTATCATCCCAACATACCATTGATCACTTCCATGCATTATCATACTCATTCACATATGCCAACACCATCATTCCACATTACATTATATTAAGAGCATATTCACGGTATCATCATATAGACTACTGTTCCAATGGTTAATTTTTTTTTCCAAATTTCAAATCCTAATTTCAAAAAATCACCACAAATCGTACATAAATCCAAATTGAACGTTCTACCTATTGATTTGAAGCTCAAGACATGAAATATAACCATACCAAATTTTATGATTTAATAGGAACAACAACTTAGTCGAATTACAACTCTAAAATAACAGCTTAAAGGGTTACAACATCCATGCATACATTTAATTACATTGTCAAAAGTCAAGGGAGTTTCATAAATATACATCATTCTTTCAATGTTTTCTTCTTCTTCCAGGATGGATCAGCCCCTAAACAAATTATTTGCATTTGGAAGGAATGTGATTTCATTGAAATCCCAATAGCAAGATAAAATCAATGATAACATCAAACATGCACAATTATCAAACATTTCAACACATGCTATCATTAGGGAACTAATTCTTCCTCATACTTAGGCAATCTCTAACATGTAAGCATTTCAATGTAAGGAGTAGCCATATAAACATTCATCATATCTCAACTACATAATAGCAATCATCTATGCATCAATAATCAATGTAATATCAACATTAAAGTTAATTAAATCTTGCTATCTTGATCTAAGTGCTTTCTTGGTTTTGTTCTTGCTCTTTTTCTCCACAAATATCAAATCCTGAACATCACATTACAAAGGACCAACCATATTACAACTTAAATCACACAAGACTTAATGACAAAATCTTAAGTAACCCTTAACCCTTAATTCTTTGAATTTTAGAGCTTTGTTTTCTTTAACATAAAAATTATCCCTTTAGGTCAATCATACATAATTTTTTATGTAAAATCCAAATATGAGCATCGATTCATGAAAAGAAAACTCTTTCCTTCCCAAACAGGTCTTGCCAAATAGGGTGACACAAAAATCCTAAATTTTCAACTTTAATTCCAATGCTTCTAAAGCTTGTTCTTTAGATTTATCCTACACCATTTTCCATTTTAAACCCAATAGAAGTATCAAAACTTACAAAATCACATCCTAGGGTAAAGATTTAGAGTTGGCCGAACAACACCCTCAACAACCATATCATGCAATCTTTCAAATTTCAACACAATACCACTTGAAACAAGTTATAACCCATGTGTTTCAACTAGGTTTTACATCAAAATCACCCTCCCCTAACTCTAACACATTTTGGCCAGCATCTCCTGTTAGGGTACATTTTTCAACCACCCAATCCAAGAATACAAACCAATATGCAAGATAGAACACCTAACTAACCTTGTATACAAGCTTATATGATCAAAGTAAGTGGTTTCCTCTTGATTGTAGTTCAAGAAAACAATTTGCAAGCACCTCTCCTAGGTTGGCCAAAATTTGTGTCTTGTGAGAGGGGGAGATGGTTATTTATAAGCCAAGCCTCAAGCATTTGCCATCCAAGATTAAAGTAATTACAATGATGATGTGTCAACTCCCTACTTAATCTTGCACTAATTTCCAATCTTAAAATGATTCTAATTGAAATTGATTTTTCAAAGTCAAAATCCTCTCCATACTTTACTTGACAAGTGGCATCTTAATCTTCTCTATTCATAGCTTGACAAGTGGCACAATGTGGGCCAAATAAAAGACAAGAGAGTGCTTTATGCTTTGATAGTACACTTTGCTCTAAAAACAATTCCTATTCTATAATTACAGTATCTTGACCACTGTAATTATTTTCTATTAGATTCATAATATATTCTTATCATTTTTTCCCAAAATGCCCTCTTTTGTTACTATCACAATTTTCTATTAATAGTAAAGAAGAAAACTATTTTTCTTTTCATAGTGATTTCTTTACGCGGGAAGACATTTAAGAAATTTTTAAACATTTAAGGGGCTCCTCTTTGCTTCACAATCTCTTATAATTCCTAGGGATACCTTGTAAATTTTCTCAAAATTTAATTATCCTTAGAAGTATTTATTTGAAATTTTCCAAATAAAAGTCCTAGTTTGGCTTAAAGAGCCCTTAAATTCCTTTATAATTTTTTAAGGGTAATTTGGTAATAAAACCACTTATACAGTGTCATATAAGTCTCAAAACCCTATTTTTCCTTAATTTTTTGAGCTTCAAAATATTTTTTTATAATTAATCTTTGACCATTTTTTTCTTAATTAGTCAAACTTCCAAAATTTTCTGGAAATTCATAATAATTATTTCTCATCATAATTCTAACTTTTTGAGACTCATATACTATCCATGGGGCTTTTTCCTATTTTTCATATTTATCCAACAATTTTTGGAAGTTTCCAATATATTTTCTAAAATTACATAAACTCATTTGTAACTTTTAAAAATTATACTTTTACCCTGACACTAACATAACTTTAAGAGCTGTGTCCTCTCATTTCTTCCTATTATTCTGGTCCTTAAATATCTAAGAATATCCTTACTCCTATTTACGAAATTACTGGATGGGACATTCTTCTTCTCTTGCACTTTATACCTATTATGGTTGGTTAAAGGAAGATGAGATTTGAGAAAATCTCGGTAGCAAACAATAACTACCCAAACCTATATGATAAGCTTGACATTTATAACATATTTGCAAATTAATATTTTTATAACATAACGATATGTTTGGAAATCATCATGCATTTATCATAAGACAGATAGGCCTATGACATTCTTTAAACATATTCATATTCATAATGCATGAGTTCATAAAATTATATAAACATACAAACATGCTATACATGCAAGCAAATATCACGTTTAGCTTTCACATTCTTTTTTTTTCTTCCCTATGCAACCAACCTTTGAAGTTGCTTGAACAACCTTCCCATTCATCTTCTTTAATGTCCAATGGCCCTAATTACATTAACACATTATTGTCATTCATTCATTTGAGCCATGGTAACAAACAACATTCATACATAGCTCCCTTGAACAAACCTTAACTCTTTAACCTTAACTTTTGAGCTTTAATTCTAATTATTCTAAAATTAATTCCACATGCTTTTCCCCTATAGTTTTACATGTAGATTCCATTTCTAAGTATAACTTAAAAAATTCAACTCTTTTCTCCTTAAACAAGCTTGGTTGAGACGTATAGAACTTAGGTTTTAAAATTCCATTTTCAATTCCAATATTTCCAAACTTGCTTTTTACCTTTACCACACACAATTTTTTATTTTAAACACATTAGAAGCATTAAAATCATCAAATTTCAGTCCTAACATGAACTCTAGGTTTGGCTGAAATTATCACAAAGTTAAGGAGAAGTTGGATTCTTTCTAATTCCATCACAAAACCACTTGATTCTAATAGTTTTATAGATTTTAAACATAATTCTATCATCAATCAATCTTTTTTTATGACTTGAACATATTTGGATAGCATGAACACTTAGGGTTTTATGTGTCCAAATCACAACAAAACCATTTGCAAGAGATATAGCATCATAAAATACATCAAAAATCATGATCTTGCCTTACTTGAAGCTTGGTTTGGCATAGGTTCTCTTAATCTTCTTCTTCCTCTTTTCCTCCTTTAAGTCTTGTGCTCCCCTCTTCAAGACCTCTTTTGGTCAAAAATCTCACTAAATGGGAAGAGAGAAGGGTATTTATAATGGTCTCCATTTATCATGTTATCTTAGGGTTAATTTAAGTTACCATTTACCCATTTACCTTGCCATTTGTCTCTTGATTGAGCTATGCACTCCATGATCTTGCCAAGTTTTTATCAAGGTTGCGATGCATCCATGATCTTGCCTTATGCCTCATGATCTTGTGATGTATTCAAGATATATTTTTCATGTGCCTTATAATCAATTATTTTAATCATTTTCTGAGTATTTCCCTTGACAAAATGTATAATTCCAACATTGTCCTCTTCATCAAATTATCATCAAAATAAGGATGAAAAATTAAAAAAAAATTCCTTAGCTATTCCTCTACCTATTTCACAATTTTACACCGTATTGGGTACTTATTTTGAGTCTTAACTTACTTGCCATCACTAGTACATGTTATAGTACCTTTTCTTATAAAAAATAACTTCATATGGCACCTTATATGCATACACATGGAGAAAGAAATATTTTTCCTTTTGTCTCCCATTAAAGACATTAATAATCTTATTTAGGAGTAACCTTCACCAAATTCTTTTTGTTGGTCCATAACTCTTAAAATATGCCCCTTGATGCCAATCAACCCTTTTTATGATATGAAAATTCTCTAAATTTTTCAAGGCCAAAACTTAGCTTGTAAACAATTTTATTTTGAATTTCTCCGGATCGTGTAAAAGTCAGCTTTAAATTTTTTCTTAAAGCAAATTTTTGTACTTTCAAGGGCTAGGGATAATTTTACAATTTGTCATAGTCTATAAAATACTTTTTTCTCATTTTTATCTAATTATTTGAGGCCTCCTTACATTTTAAATAATTGATTTTGACTAATTTTTTCTTAATTAGCCAAAATTCTCATAATTAGTTAATTTACTAAAAATACAATCTTGAGGCATTTTCATCATTTTTAACCTTAAGTAGGCCTTGGCACCTTATTTCCTATTTTCTAGAATTTCTTTGAAATTTTCAGGCATACTTTTCATCATTACCCTTTTTGCCCTAAAGTTTTTCAAAATTACAATTGGGTCCTTGGTAGGATTTAGCCTCAAGAATCATCCCTTTGAGGTTTTCAACATGACCTTTGATCCATATTCATCCCTATTCCTCTTACTCTATCCCGGGACTTTACTATAGCCTTTAACTTTTATGTCCCTTAGTCTTAGAAAACTTTTTCTTTGTAATTTGGTCCCTAAGAATCCTTCTTATCCTTTTAGGAAACTTCTGAGATTCCTGTCAATTTGGGTCCAGTAGCCTACTGATTTTAGGATATTTTTTACACCTCTAGGCCCAAAATTTTTAGTGTTATAAACCTTCTATTTTAGAAGGAAAAGATGACGTCATGAGTAAATATATATAAAAAGCTTTAAGGCTGAGAAAATGACATGATAGGAAAAGAGACTGTGTGTTGACTGTGATAAAAAAAAGATGGATGGACATAGAAGTAGGAATGGGTAAGGAGAAAATGTTGCATTTAGTAGGACCCAAAAGAATAAACTTAATGGACGTCTATGAGAGTTGATGAATTTTGTTATTTTTTTCCTTATTAGAAAGTTCATGTATATTTTTGCACGTAAGTAAACTTTATAGTGCCCAGTGCCCATTAGTGTTAACTTTGTTGTTTAAAATGCACAGTAAAACTAACTTCATGAGCCCTACTAACAGAAAAGTAATGGACATCAAAGGTGTTGTTATTTGTGCCCTCTTTTGACAAATTCATGAATATTTTTGCATAAAGAAAAATCTTTATGATGCCCAGTGCCTCCTGGTATGAATTGTTAAAAGTTCACCTTAACCCTTATTAATAACTTGAAGTTTGGGTGGTTATTTGTATAATACCCATTTTTGTTTGGATGAATTATCATGAGGTCCCAAGGAAAGAATTTAAACATTAGAAAGTCCCAACAAGAAGTGAACAGCATAAATCAGCTATCATTTCTTACACCATAACTTGTCATTGCGTGTTTCTCAGCTTTCAACAGACTTTGGGGCAATTAAATCCCTTTGTTGGGACCTACATGAAATTTTTCCTTTTTGTTTGAAACACTTGTTTTTGTTAAACTATGACAAAATGATATATTAAAATAAAGAGTTCAAATATTTAGATGTGGGCTTTTGGAAGAGTTGAAGAATTAATGTGTACGTTATCTACATGTGTGTGTAAAATCATAAAATCCTCCTCATTTCTCTTTGCATTACAAAGTTTCTCTTCTCCTCCTCTTAGTGTGCATTTGTTGTAGATTGTAACTCTGACTCAACTACCATGATCAAACTTCGCGTGGGCATAAAAGATCTCTTACAGCTTCTAGGTACGCTTTAAATTTTTTCATTGGCATTAAAGCAAAGTGTTTTCCTATGGCTTGTATAATATCTATTATATACCCTTCATTGTTTTATTTTTTCTTCCATGCTTGCTATGCCTCTTGATGCAATTTGTTTTAACAATTATGCAAATCCTCTTTTGTTATTAATGTGAAGGTTTCTGTTGCTCACACACACACACACACACACTAATTGGACCTATTTTTTGCATGTATTTCATGTGCAATTTTGGGGCCATTTTATGAGTTAATTGGGTTTTTATTGCGTATCTTATGATTATTTTGAGTCCTAAGTATTTGCATATGATTTATGGTAAAAGGGTATTTTTGTCATTAGGTTACTCTTTTCGATTTGATTAATTCCTCAGATATTGGGTATTAAAAAGATTTAATTTTAATCATAGGTATTTTGGAGATTAATCAAAGTTGGATGGCGAATTTGATAAATGACAGACAAGGACCAAGAGAAAAGATGACCAACAAGGACCAAGAAATGCCAAGAAAGGACCAGAATTAATGACAGAGAAGGATCGTTGTGTTGCAATGCATGTTTAGCTATTCTAACATCTTCGTTGAGGTAAAAGGGTTTTCTTCGCTAAGGCAAAGATATAAGAAAAGAGAATATCACATATTCTACATTTCAGACCTGATTTTTGACTTGTTTGTCCACCAAACTTGACTTAACTCATCTTAAACACTTTTGGTAATTCATTCGTTCACTCATTCCATACTTCAAATTTCATTTTCTCTCATTTTAAACCTTAGTTCTTCATCTTCTTCACCGTGTCTTCCATTTTCTCTTATCTTCCCACCATAGATTCAAAGTTACAACAATTTTTTGGTGTGGTAGAGACTCCAATGTGTGGCTAAGCATTCCTTTGGGTCTCTTGGATGGGCTAAAGGTGGCTACCAGCAATGGGTTCTTCAATGAGAAGTTCTTCTAGTTCTTTTAGTGTTTTTAGGATCTCTATACTTATATTTTGATTATCTTGTACTAGGATTATCATTGTATTGGTTTAGCTAAGATTTTGATTATACTTTTGTTGAGCTAGCTACTGTGATTATTGATTGGCTTATGTATTTGGAGCTTTGCTTTTCAACTTATGCAGCTTTGATTGAGTTTTGTGAATTTGAGTTGTTAAGCATGTCTATGTGTTTGATAATTCTATTGGTGAATTTGATTTAAGGTGCAAGTTGATAGTTTTCTGTGGTGTTAATTCAAGCAATGTCAAGTGCATAGCATGATCATATTAGAGCATTCTATCAATTGAACATTTTCCAAAAGAACCAATACATTAACCAACCTAATCACATGTTTTGGGAATTGAACTTAATTCTATGATTTTAGCACCTCTAAGTATGTGGAATGGCAATTAAGTGTGACTTCTCTATGTTCAGTCTCCTTGGGATGGCAACAAGTGAATTCATTAGTTAGAACCATAATTAATTGAATTTCATATGCGTAGGTGTTTTCTTTGAAATTTAGTTTTAGAACAAATTATTTGAATTAACTCATCATTTTCAAATTAACTTCTACTAAAGAAGCCCAAGTTTTTTCCATTAAAGGCCCAATCCAAGAGAACCATCCATTTTATTGATTTCTTATAGTTCTCATTCTATTCTCTAATTATTCCCAAAAATCCAAAAACATTTCTTTCATTGTATTGTTTTGTTTTACTTAAAATGACTTTCAAAACCCTAATCATGTTTTTAATTTCATTTAAGCATTTAGTTTCCTAAGTAGCCATTCAATAAGGCTTCTTACAAATGACTTGAGAGTTGGTAATATAGGCTAGACTCGTAGGTCCAACTAGCCAACCCACAAAAAATAGCGGGTTAGGGTTGTCTAAAAGCCAACCCATTAGCAACTGAAACTTTTTAACTCGCACCACTTAATTCACACAACCCACCACAGGTTAGCCCTCCAACTCGCAGGTTAAGCTATATTTATTTCTTTTTTGTATTTTTCGATTTTATTGATTATTATAATTATGTTATTATGTTTATATCCTATTTAAAAAAATTTTAAAAACCTATATTATTTATTTGGTGTTTTTAATCAAGAATTTAAAGGAAAGATAAAAATTTCATTATATTTTGTTTATATTGTACAAGAAAAAATATTTAAAAAATAAAAAAAGAAAAAAAGAAAAGAAAATAATAGTGGGCTGGTTAGGATTGGCTAAAAGCCAACCTGTGTCATATCTCAAATTTTAGGCCTAAAAATACCAGAATTAGCCTAAAATGGATAGATTACCAGACCCTTTTTGGTAGAGGTCCCAGAAATTCCCTGGAAGGACAGAGGGATTTCCAAGGACTAAATCGTAAGGGAAAAGTTTTTTAGGATTGAGAAAAGAGAAATTTAGAGACTTTAGTGAAGTCTTCAAGACCCAGGAATAAGAAATAGAGATAACTATAGGCCAAAGTTTATGTTGGAGGCCTCAATGAGGTGAATTATGAGGTTAAGCCAAACCAAAGGCAAAATTGTAATTTTACAAAGTTTTGGGCTGGAAGGGCAAAAATGAAATTATGCCCGAAAATTCCAAAAAAAATCCCAGAAAATGAAAAATGGTAGGTTAAGGCCTAAATATTTCAGAAAATTTCAAAAAAAAAAAAATAGGAACAAGGTTCAGAGACTTATATGAGGCTAAAAACAACGAAAATATCCTTGGAAAGAATTTATAGAATTCCTAGAGTTTTGACTGCTATTGAATATTTCTGAAAATGAATTATTTAAAGTATAGGGAGACCCAGATAATTGGACAAGAATTGGGGAGAAAATACTTGAGAAATTATCACAGGTTTTAAAAATAATTCCATCCCCAAAAAGCGAAAAGATTGGCTTTAATAGAATTTAAAGCCTATTTACCCATTATCCGGGAAAAGTCAAAGTCACATGTCTAATGATTGACTTTTAACTTAGGAAAAATCAAAAAAATTCCTCGTGATGAATAAATAATATGGCATCCGGAGATAGATTCTCGGAGTCATGGATTAGTAGAAAGAATTCGGTCAAGTTTACTCCGAAATAAATATTATTAATTATTTTATTTTAATGACGGGATAGGGGAAGAGTATCACTTCCTCTTTAGGCATGTTATATAATGCCGTGTGGATTTACTTGAGGTGAGAAAATGGTACCATAACATGTTCTAGTGATCCCAGGTAAGTCAGGACTCGAAAAGGTACCCGATACAGTGCAGAATGGCAAGATAGATGGAGAAATGCCTAAGGGATGTATTTTTCATGAATTTTATACTAATTTCTTCCCTATTTTAATGCCAAAATTATGGAAGGACATAGAAGAGACAAGTGTATGGTTAGATGGAAGAGACACATGTATAGTTGGATGCAAGACACGTGTACGGTTGGATTAAAGGCATATGGCTTGATGATGTAAGCATGGTGAGGTAAGCATGATGTCATAAGGACACTTATTACTACAAGACAAAGAAGGAAAAATGAACAGTTCAGATTGAGCCACGTATTTTCAAAATTAATGGCTAGAATTTGTTTTTAAACTCTATAAATATCCCCTCCCCTCCCCCTCATTTCGTCCAAGTTCAAGGAAATCATAGGAAAACTCTTTCAAAATGAAGTCTAGAGAGACAAAAAAGAAGGACAGAGAAAGACCAAGTGACCCCATGCAAGATCAAGCTCTAAAACAAGATACGTTCATGGTTTTTGATGAAGTTTTCATTGCCCTTGTTATTGAGTTTAGTTATGGATTTTAATGATTTTTGGGAGCTTGAAACCCTTTGGGGATATGCTACACAAAATTCTTAAGAATATAAGAAGATGAAATTGATGTTAGAATAATGTTTAAAGGCTTGAAAGGAACAAGAATCAAGTAGTTTTATCTTGAAATTGGTTGAATTTTATGATTATGTAAGTTGAGTAATATTTCGGTCAAGACTAGTTCATAGGGAAGGAGTTTGATTGTAATAATTTTGAGCTTAGAAATAGATTCTATATGCAAAATTATGTGGAAATAACATGTCAAATTAATATTAGAAAGGTTGGAAATCAAACTCAAAAGTTAGAAGTTAATATAGCTTAAAGAAAACAAAGTGTTGATGTTGTCGATTACCATGGCTCTAATGAATAAATGGAAATGATGTGTTGGTGCCTTTAAGGCCATGAGACATCAACGAAAAGGAATAATAAAGGTTGAGCAAGAAACCTTAATGGTTGGAAGCAAAAGTGAGCAAGAAGAAAGCTTAACGATACAACGTAGTGAACTTACCCTTTTATGTACTTAATGTGGTATGCTTATGTGCTGGATTGTATATGTTGATTATATGATGTTGTCACATGATGATTGTTGCTAAAAATTCTGTTCTTAATATGTTTTCATGGCCATGCATTTTTATACCAAGCATAAAGCATGATGGCATGTCACTAATTAAGCTAAGTTTATGGAAAATTACATACCATACATTAGCATTCATCTTGCACGTGTATATGATAATGTTTGCTATTGAGATTCTACTAAATCTCACCCTCCCTTAACCAACCATAATAGGTGATAATGATCAAGCAAATGATGCATGAAGGGAAAGCAAGGAAAGAGGAAAGTAGTTGAAGAAAGTTATCGTATTACATTGCATAGATTGTATACTAATATATGTTATAAATGTGATATTGATAGTATGTGATGATAAATAATGATGATGACTTGTATAATTGGCTATGATGCTGTATGGGAATAGTTTATGGATTGCTGGAACGGTATTATACAAGAAAAGAATTAATTATGAATTATTAATATAAGTTAAGGAGATAAAGCATTCCTAAAGGAGCCACAAATTAGTGACGGAGTGGAGGTGAGGCAAACGATTGATTCTGCCTGTGAAATTTGGTATGGTTAAAGTACACATCCTGATCTTTAAAACAAGTGATAGATCACTAAAAATGGATGTGTGTGCTAAGTTATGTTTGATCAAAGTTAGAGTGGAGAAATTGGAACGTACAGTTTTGACCAAATGAATAATAAACTTCAATGAATAAACTATACAAATTGGCAAGGGTTAAGTCTAGTTTTATATTTTTTTCTATAGAAAATTGAAAGAGCTTCAAATAGAATTTGAACCATCTCAATACGATTTTCTATAATTAGTTATGAATTTTCAAATTTGGACCAAAAATCTAGAATTTAACCAGTGAACAATAACCCGAGAACCAATAGTAAAATTTCAATCTACGGGCTTGTTTCGTGAATTGCTTGAATCATAGCACTTCCAAACACATACTCTGAGGAGTTAAAGGAAGGATGTTTCAACCCGCCATCACACGAGGGGTAAAAGCCAACCTTTCATTGCACAAGGCTTCTTTTAACCCACACCACTTAGTCCTAACTTGCGATGGGCTAACCCGTAACCTGTAGATTGGCCCATACTATCACTACTAGAAGACTTGAGCTTGTAGTTTTCTACAATCATTGGTTTAAAAACTTTGCTCATTATGACCCCTTAGGTGTGCTAGACAAAGGTTGAATCAAATGGCGCCATTACTAGGGAGTCATTTTTTACTCCTTATGTTAATTACGTGCCAACTTCATTATTGGTTGGGGTCATCTTGCATTTTTACTTGTTCATAGCATCTTTTGTGCAACATCCTAGTTCTTAATAGAGGATTTAGGGGTGATTAAACACGAATTTAATCTGACCTTCAAGTGTACCAAAGGTTGTTTGTGTTAGGATTCAGGTTTTGATTATGACAAAGAAAGTCTTTTGGTTTAATCATTTAAAACTTGATTGTTGAAATTAACTTTGTAATTATTAATAAGATTATTGATAAGGCTATCAACAATACCTCATTTTTAAAAAGGAAAGAAACTTTTATCAATAAGCTTATCAATAACATTATTGATCGATAAGGACGTTGATAAATACTCTCAATTTTTTTTAAAACATTATTTTGAACTCTTTTTTTTTTTTTTTTTGCTTAAAGCCAAATTTATTGATAAGGTTTTTCATAAGGCTATTTATCAATAAAAAGTTTGATAAACATGATTGCTTTAAAAAACTATTAAAATATCTTTTGCAAAAATATTATCAATAAGACTTTTTAGAATCAAATTTTTATATTCTCAAAAATTGTTTTTCTATAGTGATTATCGATAAATTTATCAATAATCCTATTATCAAAAAGGAAATCAAACTTTGAAAAGGTTTTCAAGTGTAACTTATTGATAAGATTATTGATAAATACATTTATCGATAAGGTTATCAATAAATGCAATTCTTTAACAAATTTCTAGAATTCATCTTTTTCAATAAGCTATTAGATAAATGCTATTTATCTTTCCACTCAGAAGATTATCAATAAAGTTTATGATATCTTGTCCTTTGAAGTTGAAAAGTGTTTCTTTACATTTTATCAATAACATTATTGATAACTATTGTTATCGATAAAGTTCCTTCTTGTTTGCCATAAAACTCTATCTTGTCTTCTAATATTTATTGATAAAATTATTGATAAATTAGATTATCAATAAGGTTATTGATGATAGGTTTTAGCTTTCACTTAGATAAATCTTGAACAATATGAACTTAAGTTTTTCCAACCTTACTCAAAGTTCATCGATTATCTTTCTTGCTCACTCCAAATTACTAATGAAAAGTTTGAGCTAGATTATTACAGGACTAAATAGCTCAATGGAAAAATGACATGCTCAGGCCACCTTTGTCTGAAGTATTAAATGCACTTTAACTGTTACAAGCTACTAACATCTTCAACTACTTTTACAATAATAACATTACTCTAAGTCTAATTTATAGTTGAAAAGGATCAACTATATATCGACAAAGCATTCAATTGAACAATAAAAGAGAAGGATGAATGATCATGTTGTCTAATTTATTACTCTCAATGCTTTGGTTTTATTAAGTTTACCTACTGAGCCTCAATGTTTATTTATTACTCTATGAGAGAGACATACTTAAACATTCATTACACCTTTGAGAGTTACTCAAGATTATGGGAATTTGGAGTGGATTGTAACCTTACGGAAAGTAAGAGGGAGCAATTCAAGTGATCAATTACTATACTGTGGCACCAAGAGCCCGTTACAAATCTTGGAGTATAGTGAAACTCTTATATATCCTTTGAGGACTGGATGTAGGTCAAGTAGTTAAGACCAAACTAGTATAAATCACTGTGTGCAACTTGATTTACCTTCTTATTTGGTTATATCCTTCTAACTTAATCTCTTTTAGTTTATCATAATTGTTTTTTAAAGTTTAAACTTTTATTATCACCCAATTCCTCCCTCTCTTGGGTGTGCTGCCATTCTAATAGTTTGAGGTTGGTAAGGTATAAGAGTGAGTTAGAGGTTGTTTTGGAAAAGTTTTAGGGCTTTTTATGTTCTTTGTTGCCCTGAAGGTGGTTGTTTACTATAGCAAACATCTCAAAAAGAGGAAATTGCTCTCTGTGCTCTTCGCTGCGGCTTTAATGCGAACATCACAAATGTTTGTTAGTCATTTCTGTGACTTTCACCACAGTGAACATGCCACAAATTCAATTTGAGGTGCCTCTGTGATTTTCACCATAGCGATGACAGAAAAATGATGATAAATATTAGTATTCAGCAGTTTGAAAATAAAAAGAGTAAAACAGTGAACTGAAGGAGCTCTGCTGGGGTTTTCTATTTTTGGCCTAGGGGAGTGTTTTTTAGCCTCAAAACCTTCAAGTAAGTGATTCTTGTCACATCCCAAGTTTTGGGCCTAAGAATACACGGATTAGCCTAAGATAGGTAGGTTACTAAATCCCTATGAGCAGGAGTCCCAGAAATGTAAAAGGAATATTAAAGGGTTTCAGGGACTAAACTGTAAATAGAGAAAGTTCTAGGGACTAAAAAGTAAAAAAAGTTAGAGGCTCCAGTGAAGTCTCAAGGCTTAGAAATGAGAAAAGAGGTTAGTTCAGACCAAAGGTTATGATAAAGGCCATAATAGGATGATTTATGAGGTTTACTTGACCAAGGGCAAAACCGTAATTTTGGAAAGTTTTAGGCCAGGAATGGGTAAAAATGGAAGTAATACCCAAAAATTTCTAGAAAATTCCAAAAAATGGAAAATGACATTTTAAGGCCTGTATATGAGGAGAAATGATGAAAATGCCTTTGAGTTGGCTTAAAAGGAATTTATAAGTTTATGGCTCAGTTTGAGATGTAGAGGTAGATTTAATTGTTTGAGTCATAAGGAAACCTAAAAAAATTATGGTAAAATGGGGATGTATGATCTAAGAGGCTATAGAATTTATAAAATTAGTCTCAATCCTAGAAGGCCAGCAGAATGGCTTTAATATTTTTTTAGGCCAGAATTGTAGTTTATGGGTTTGTCATGGGAAATTTAAAAAGAAATACTTATGATCTGATCTAAGAAAATTCATAGATTTTTTACAGAATTAAATGAATTTTATGGTATAAATAGATGAATTTTTAGAGTTCAGGATTGGATAAAATGCTCTAGTCAAATGTTAAATAATTAATATCCCTTAATTAGGAGACAAAGTTAGAAAATATCTTAGATGTTTTGAGGAAGACAAGTTCAACTTGAATTCTCTTCTTCTTTCCCATGTGCTTCATTTATGAGGGCGATGAGTCATCATATGAGTCACCAGAAGATATTTTATGGGCAGTAGAAAAATTAGAATGCAATACGGGTAAGTGTTAGATAGTTTTCTATCTACCCGGTAGAGCAAAATTTCTACTATGTGACTTAATAAGGTTGACTAATTGGTCAATAGTGTTGACTATTTTTTTTCTCTGCTCCTCTATGGTGGCACCATATATGTGTCTTTTATTGGCCAATATCAATTATTAAAAATACCTAGAGATCTCAGAAAACTATGAAAAATTACAAGAAATTCATTTAGGAATTATGAAGATTTATAAAATTATTTCCAACCTTAAATGATGAGGAGGTTAGCTTTAATTGAATTTAAAGCTAAATTAATATCAGTAGATTGTCTGTTTTTACGGAAACAGCAATTTAAAGAGTTATATGGGGAGAAAAATTATGAAATTAATCAAAGAAGTTCCCTTTACTGAGATATAATTAATGGTGATCTGATATAAGAATTCTGAGATACTAGAATTTTTCAGCTATCAGATAAAAATAAACCAATATTATATTACGATTCAGTAGACTATCAAGATAACCGGGGTGGTAAAATTTCTGACAGAATGTCAAGGACACATGTCACGCCCAAATTGGCCAAGAAAGGGGAAAAAGAAAATAAAAAGAAAAAAGGAAAAGAAAATACTAAATAAAGTTAGATTAAAATTTAATTAGGGATAAGTAAAATGATTATGGTTAAGTCATCTTCCGTAAGGTCATGACATGTGGCAAACATGATTCATTGGATGGCTAGGATTTAACCATCTATCTTTGAAAGGTCAAAAGTTTCTAGAAAGGTAATTAGCCAAGTTAATCAAGGAATTAAGAGAGTTAACCTTGGTTAAAGCCTAATTAATCTTAATGGATAAGAAAGATGACATAAGCCCTAATGACCCACCATCCAAGGGCCAACATATTAAGCCACATAGCTTAAGATTTGTACATGTGGAAAGAGGTAAAAATTGGAGGGCTAAGATTAAGTCTTATCAAGAAGGGCAAATGTGGAATTAATGAAAAAAGAAGCCTATAAATACCCCATCCCACATGTTCATTTTGTGTGAAGCCTTTCAAGTAGGAAACCTCTTGCAAATTTTCATTTAGAGAGAGAAAGAGAAGATTTATAGTGAGAGAGTCATTTGGAAGCAAGGTAAGCTTCTACAACTCTCCTATTTCAAGTATAATAATGATATGTGGGTTTTGTGCTATTTTAATGATGATGGAAAGTCATTTTCCTAAGGGAAAATGCTGCCCAAATTTTATCAAAATGATAGGGAATGGTTTAGATGAAGTATGGTTAAAATTAAGCATGGTTAAAGGTTAAGGATTAAGTGATTACATGTTAGTTTTGTTGAGAATCCTTTTCTATATAATTATATATATGGTTCGGCCAAATTGAGAAATGCAGGAGGGAATATGTTTCAATTCAATTTGATACTTCTAATGAGTTTAAATGATGATTTAGTGTAGGTATATACCAAGAAAGGGATGCTGGAAGCATTAAAAATTGAAATGAAAATTTTGAACCTATTTATCCCTATGGTTCGGCCAAGTCAAGTTCAATGGGAAGGGATTGGATTTTCATAAAACTAATATGATAAATGGATTCTACATGGAAAATTATATAGGAAAGGCTCAAGTGTCACACCTTACTATTATATCCACTTAGATTTCATTTAAAACCACTTTAAACCACATTGGATGGTCTTGGGCTCAATTTTCACCTTAAAAACGCTAAATTTCGGATTTTTACTGTTTATCGGCTAAAAATCCAGTTTTTCTGGCCCAACTTCAAAAATTCATAACTTATTCTACAAAAATCCAATTGGGGTGGTTCAAAATTCTACTTAAATCTCTTTAAGTCCTATTTCAAGGAAAAATAATCTCATGATCCATTTCCATATGAAAAAGTGTCAGATTTTTGTGAAATGCAACACTGTCCATTTGCCAAAAACCCCTTTTCCCAGATTCTGACATTTAACTTTGAAAAATCATTAAAATTCGTATACTTGGCCAGTTTTAACGTGTTAGCTATCAAATTGAAGCTCAGGACGTTATCTTTCATAATACCAAATTTTGTGATTAAACACGTCCGGGAGCATAATCAAAAAGTCACGTGAACATGGCAGTGTCAGTGTACTTACAGCACTGTTAGCTTAATATATACATAACCAAAAAGGATCCATGAATTTTATGGCAAAACACCATACTTTAGCCTCCAATCTACAGCTTGCTCATAGTAGTTTCAGGCCCTAAAATGTTAGATTATATTTTGGGGATGAGATTTTAAGAAATCCCAGTAGCAAGATCAATCAACCAAACATCAACATGCATCATTATAAAGCATTTCAACATTAGCTATCATAGGAGAACTAATCTTTTATAAATAGGCAACCTCAACATGCAAGGCCATGGCAACAAATGCAAGGAGCAACCATATCACAACATCATAGTTCAACCATATAATAGCAAGCATACATGCCATAAATAACAATGCAAAGTTAACATTAATGGCTAATTAGATCCCACTACCTTGATCCAATGCTTTTTTGTTTTTCTTGTTGTTCCTTCTTGCTTCCACAAGTGCCAAACCCTAATATGGAAATCCACAAAAAGAGCAGCAAGAATCATCAACCATTCCTCATAAAATCAATAACATATCTCAAGTAACTCCTAAACCCCTTAAAGCTTCCATCTTTGTTCTTGAATTTTTAGAGTTGGTTTCCATAAACCCTAAAAATTCCCTCTTGACTCAACCCCACATGATTTTTCATGTAGATTCCAAATATCTACTTGGATTTAACAAAATAAATTTTCCTCTTCCAGTTTCAGCTTGGCCGAACCCTTAGGGTTTAAAACCCAAAAATTGCAACTTTGATTCTATGGCTTCCAACACTTGTTCTTTAGGTTTATCCTACACTATTCTTCATTTTGAACACAATGGAAGCCTCAAAAATTTGAAAAACATATCCTAGGATTTAGATCTTGCTTTGGCTGAAAATAACACTCAAGGAAATAACCATGAAAAATGCTTCAAAACCAACTATAATCACTTACAAACACTAGGATCTAACTTGTGTTGTTGTGTCTTAGCAAGTGTGATGAACAAAACACCCTTCCCCTTTTATTATTCAGTTCGGCCAACCATTAGAGAGAGAGGGGACAGATTTTTCAACCATAAAAGAGAAGGAAAACAAGGTAAGAAGACATCTAGAACAAAGAACTCACCTTGAATCCTTGATTGAATGACCAAAGTTGATGCCTTTCTCTTGGTTTTCCTTTGAAGCTCTTCCTTTTTCCTCTCTAACTCTCCTTGGCCGAAACTTTGATCAGAAAAATGGGAAGGATGAGCTCATTAATGCTCACAAAATATCCCATCTACCCACATTAATGAGAAGCCAAGTGTCAAGTACCTACTTAGTCTTGCATTTTCCCTTTTAATTAACTTAATGACAATTGAAATTAATTTCAAAAGTCAAGATCCTCTCCATTGGTAGCTTGACACTTGGAAAGCTCTAATTACCATCCATTAAAGGCTTGACAAATGGCAACTTGTGGGCCAAGTAAAGTGCAAGACTCTGCTTCTTGCTTTATCGGTGCAATTTTACTCTGGGTTTAACTTCTTTTCTATAATTACAGTACTCTGGCCCCTGTAATTATTTTCTGTCAGATCCATAAATTATTCTCCTCATTTTTATCTTTCCAATTTTCCCTCTTTGTCTCAAAATTAATTTCCCAATAATTAAATAAAAAGGAAAACTAATTTCCTTCTCTTTATTGATTTTTCCACTTGTCAGAGGAATTAGAAAAAATCTTGGACACTTGAGGGTCTTATTTTAATTCCATAATCTCTTATAATTCCTTGGGATATCATAGAAATTTTTGTGGGATTTTATTCTTCTTAAATATATTTATTTGGACTTTTCCAAATAAAGACCTTAAATTAGCTTTAATTGCCCTCAAATTCCTTTGTAATTTCTCTATGGGCAAATTGGTCATAAAACCAATTTTATAATCCCATATAATTCTCAAGAAACATTGTCCTTATTTTTCCTTAATTTTCTGAGACTCGGATTATTTTTCCATAATTATTCTTGACCAATTTTCCTTAATTAGTCAAACTTTTCATAATTGGCCTGGAAAATTATAATAATTATTTCCCAGCAAAATTCTTCTATTTCTCCTTGTCATTTTTGGCCTTTAAATATTTAGGGATATTCTTATTCCTAATTGCCATATTACTGGATGTGACATTTCTCCCCCTTTAAAAAAAATTTTGTTCTCGAAATTTAAAGTGTATCTTATTAGAAAAGTTCAGGATACTTTTCCCCTGTCTTAGTCTCTATCTCCCTCATAGCTTCTAGTATAAGACCTTTCCAGACAACCTCAACTAGTGGAAACTGCTTGTTTCTCAGCCGTTCTATGTAACAACCCCCATAATTCATGGTAAATAAACATTTTCAAAATGATAATTGCTTTAAAAGGTTAACCATGGTAGGAAGGACAAACCTAATCAAATAGAAATCTACCATAGTCAACAACAAACCAAATCTTTAACAGAGTAGTAGTTACTGTTCTAGAATAGTAAAGATAGTTAATCAAATAAGAAAGGATCAACATTTGATTTTTCACATATATATCAAATCCATCAGCAATACTCTGAAATCTCAAATACAATTAAGACCAATTGTAAATGGGCTAGGGCATTTGAAGTCCCCCAAAACAACTACCATTGCTGCCCATTATCAAGTGCAATCAAAATAACAATCACATGTGTCCAAAAAGGGCTGCCCAATAGTACAAGTCTAGAATACAGCGGAAAGGTTATGATAATGTTAACTAAAACAATAAGGCCCTAAAGTTTGGCAATATACATCAGTCAAATCATGTATATCAAAATAGAGGCTATACTGAGTGGAAAGGAAAACTCAAGCCTCGGACACCTTCCCCTTGGGACCAATACCTGAACCCTCGCCTGAAAAATGTTAAATAACCACGGGGTGAGTCAAATTGACCCAGTAACCACAATTCCAATTCAACAAGTATCCAGGGAGTGATTACAAGATAGTTAAGCGGGCAAAGTACAACTTCAAATAATATATAAGTTAAACATCTTTACAGAAAACAATATATAATAATTCAAAAAGTAACTTGCATGCATAGAACTTCATCAACCATCCTTATAACCTCCTTGTAACCTCTGACAGAACCCATGGGCTATTCAAACATAACAGGATTCATCTCTTTTACAAGACTGCACCAAGCTCTCCAACAATGAGGTGTAACTCGGCCAAAAGTTACAGAGCTCATATCGGACCATGGGTTCCCTTTCCTTGGAATATGGAAAGGTGTCATGTCCCTTGGGCTGACCCTTGACCCGGCCAAAGGAAGGGTGATACCGAGGGCCCTAAGAATGTTAATGCCAACCACTGGGCGCCAAGTGGCGGCTATACCACGTGGTATAAATAATCAGACCTCCCACAACTACATTTCAGCACAACCAACACAGCCCAATCCAACCATCCAATTCCATACAATTTCCTATCCATAAAGTATTCTCATACTCAATAATCAAATTTATTCAACATCAACAAGATATTCATAAGATGAAATAATTCATGCCCACTTAACTAATAAATTTATCAAAACATAAATCTTGATATAGATATATAAATTACTTTTCTTACAAAAACCACCATAACACATATTGAGAACATTTATAATATCAAAACATGCTTATAATCACATCAACAAGCATACAAGATAAATTAGAAAGTGGTTACCTCAAGTTCTTGACACAAGAACTAAAAGTAGGAGGATTCAAACCCAAGAGCCCAAACCAAGCTCACTCTACAATAATAAATTGATAAACATATATTAATATAAAAAGACTAATTAATATAGCATTAAAATAGTTTATTAACTAAATCCCCATAATTGGCTTATCTAAAAAATTATCCTTAGAAAAATAATAATTCATCTATTCTTCCAAGTGACAATGCCTAATACTTCCCAACTCTATTTCTCTCATTCACATCATTAATAAGAATATTTCCTTTAAATCCTCCAAAAGTCTCCAAAAAGTGTTTACTTTAACTCTTAGAAAAATAATCATGTACCATCTATGTCTCCAATCATTATTACAATCCTATTCCCTTCTTCCATTAATCATTTCCCATTCATTAGAATCAATAACTTACAATATTTTCTTCAATTTACTCCAAACACTCAACTTCCACTACTTAAAGTCTCTCCAAGAATCATCAACATTACTATTTCAACAACAATCCTCAAAGTTTAAGCATTGAATCCTCAATATAACCTCAAATGAACTCAACTAAGAGATAAATTTCGAAATTAATATCATCATTAATACAAATCACCATTTCTCAACCAATCCCTAATTTACATTGCCTCAAATCAACCATCCAACTAAAATCTAAGTCATAAAACTCTTATTCTAACCACATAAGCTCTATTAATATCCTAATACTAAATTAAAAGCCTTAAAAATTAAAAATCTAACAAGCCCTAAACATATTCAGTCTGCCATAACTTAGAAAATAAAAAGAATGAGCTAAATAAAAATAGTAGGATAAAAAAATAGCTTACCTAAATATCTTATATGTACCCAAGTAGAGCCCTTCCTTTCTCACACACTCAAACTACCTCTCACGCCCACTCACTGTCACGGCTGCGGTGAAGACACGGACCAGAGGAGCGACACGAAGGAGAAAGGGAAGCTACTGGACGGGGAGGCGGAAGAAGGGGAAAAATGATTCAAAAGAAAGGGATCACGTGATCCCTTAGTCAAACTCTTAGTTAGTTTTTTTTTTTTTTTTTGGTAACAGGTGGGTCACGGCCCATCGGGGATTTAATTCCCTCCCCCAAAACGAACAATGGGTGGCCGCGTGCCACCCACTTAATATATATATATATATTTTATATTATATTTATTTATATATATTTTAAATATATATTAATTATTATTTAACTATTATTTATTAATTTGTAGTTTAACTCGTAATTAAGATTAGCTTCAATGATAATTAATTAATCTCATTTTAATAAACTAAAATCTATATATATATATTTGGATGTTACATTCTACTTTCTGATCAGTGATTCGCTTTAGTCTGATCTCAAAGACGAGTTGTTCTAGAGCACAATGTCATCATAACTTATGACATGTGTCAAGTCTAGTTCGTACTTCTTTTATTGAACTCTATCTAACACAAAGGAGATCTATACTTCCTTCCATAGAGTGCTTCATATGGCGCCATTCAAATACTTGGATGGGAACTGTCATCTTAAACAGATTTGGCTAACGGTAAGTACATACCCCAGCCACTACCGAAATTAAGCACATGTGTGTGTAACATATCTTCTAACATCCATATCATTTTCTGTGTCTACCCATCCGTCTCAGGATGGTAGGCTATACTGAAGTTGAGAGTAGTGTCCATTTCTTTCATAAGGACCTCCAAAACTTCAAGTAAATCTCAAGTCTTAGTCTAAAACCATACTGCTTAGGATACTCGGTAGCTTAACAGCTTTCTTAACTTTCATCTCCCATTATCTGCTAGACTTAGTGCATTCTTGCCAAAATAGCTAATATTTCTGGCTTTTGCACTTTCTCACATTTTTCCCAGGGTCACCCTTCCTTGGGCTACTCTTCCCTAAAATACTTAACTAAACAGTGCTGATGGAAAATTAAGACACTGATTTTGATTTGCTTAACCCTGGTATTTTACTGTCTTAGACCCCTTTTTCTGATCTATCTTTAGCCGGGTCTTTTCCGCTTCTATTCTTGTCTCTTGCCTCATCTTAAGGATTTGCCCGTCGATACCCAGTCTGTTTTTGTGTCACATGGAGTTCTTCTTATATCTAGAGCTAGCCTGAATATCTCTTTTCTAGGTCTTATGGCTCTAACTCCTCTAACTTTGGCTTTCCTCTATTAATCGGAAGGAAATTGAATCCAGTCTAATCAATGATAAGGTTATCTGGAAGGAGGTTATGGGTACTCTCTCAGTACTGGTTTACAACCGAAGGAGGTTTCCACATCCTCAACTCATCCCTGGTCCGCATCTTCCCAAATAGGTACCAATCTCTTGGAGACTTAGACCATAGGACTAAGTAAAGTCATCTCCACTCAGTTGATCACCATACCAATAATTCCCCAAAACTGTTCTATGAGCCAATACCATTTTCTTAAGCCTCCTGTCAATTCCCCAGGCCACCTATTCGTCTTTTAGGTGCCTAAGCCAATCTGTCTTAGGAGTTCTCTTACTCTTCCAGCTGCTCTCACCGTCTCTTGCTACTTTAGAGCGGTACAAAGAGAGGACTTATGCAACTTCTCTTTCCTCTACTTTGCTTTTCAGTATAAGCATACTCTCGCATACACAATGTCTCTTACCGATTGCTATGTCCGTAGCATGCCAACCGGACATCTTATCCCTCAAGAGGGAGCCTCTTTTTCTATTCACAGCTACTTCTAGAAGTCATAGGGAGAGGACTTTTGAGGTTCTTTTTCTTTCTGCTTACTCTAGTACTCTGCTAAGCTCAGGTACATCTAAGTCTAGCTTTGTTCTTGGCTAGTCATACTCCTATTGGGTAAGGTCAACTCCACTTGCCTTGCCTCGGCTGCTTCCCTTTCCCGTTCGGATAGGGCATTTTGCTCCATCGTGAGCAACATCAATTCTAACTTGGAGGACCAATTCCCATTTTCTCTAGAAAGATTCTTGGCCAAGAAATTATCCCTTGAAAAAGGTGCCTCTCAACCTAAACTCCAAGTGACTGAGTATCTCTTAACATTAAGGGGAACATACCAACCTCTAAGCTAGTTCCCTGCATAGCCATTCGTCTCGTCCTCTTCTTTTTATCCTTAAGATATTTTACTAGAGCTCTCCATCTTACCTCACTATCTCAAGGTTTCTATTCATCGATTCCAGGACTTGAGATAGCTACTCTATCATGGAGTCCTAGCCCTAACAAGGCTATAAGAGTTTGTCTAGCTTAGCTTGCCACTTACACCTCCTTATTGGTGTAAAGACTCAACCCCTAACTGACTCGTTTAACTCCTCATCATTACTCTTCCTCTTGAGGGGGAATATGATAATTCTAATCAGTGGCTACCTCTCTCTTTCTAACTTCTACTAATCTCACTCTTCGCGACCTCCGAGAGTCGTTGTATCTCGTTGAGATGTCACCTCAACATTTGAAAATTATTGTGTTCAACTGTCATGACCAGAACCCTTGTTTGCAGCGATAGAAGTTACCACCTTCTTTGATAATTCCGCTGTATTCGTCCATTGCCACTAATTCTCTTGGTTTATCATGACAAAACATGCTTTTATCTTAACCTCTGCTAGTCTTTGTAGCTTCATTTATCATACCATTGCCTATATAGGCATCCATTACGAAGTTTAACTTACTTCTGGATTTAACTCCGTTTCTCTTGAGGGTAGGATCAGGGTTTTGTCCTTACTGTTATGGGAAGGCAACCAATTCAATCCCATCACCACATTGGCTTCGTAGAAGGCCTATATATCAAGTTTAAGGCAATATAACAGTGCTTATAACCAACTATACCGTTTAAGCACACATCAGATGTAATTGTCCTATTATGTGTTGGTATGGACATATATCATACTACAACATAATCATAATCAAGTCGGGTCCTTTAAAATAATCATATGAGAGAAGAAAATGATTAGCACCCTAATGTATCATTGCAATCACTGGGAAGTTCATAATAATGATCGTTCCTTGGATCATTTCCGAAAACTTTCGGGCTTCTTTCTCTCTGATGGTGAGTACTCGTCCTTGGGTGCGTAACCTTGGCTTCTCTGTATTCTGTGGCCATTCTCTCGAGAAGTGTCTGGACTTATTGGAAGTGCAGTAAATATTTTGCTCAACCATATACGTTCCATCACCGTGACTCTTGCCGCAATTAGGCATTCCTTGCCATTTGAGGGCTTACCTCCCTTCTTATTCTTTCGGTTGTTCCATAACTCTTCCTCTTCCCGTTCACATCAGAAGAGGTACTACCCTGATCTCCCTCCACTAACTTGGGAGTAGGTTCAATAATCAAATGATCGTTCAAACTATTCTTTGTAATTCGGCAGGCCTCAACTGCTTTGTCGAAGTGCTTGAACTGCCTGGGAACAATCATCTCCCTTAGGGACTGCTTTAGTCCTCTGACCATCTTTTGGTCATCTATCTTTCATCATCTCGATAACGCAGGTAATTGAAGTAGTGGAAAAGACGTCTAAACTTAGCTAAGTACTTATCAGCTGACTCGTTATTCCTCTGCTTTAGGGTTAGGAATTCTGCTTCCTTTCTGTCCCTGGCTGACCTTGAAACTTATTTCTCATGGAATTGCTCTAGGAGCACCTCTCATGTCGCTCTCGTGTTCTGAGCATCCAGAAGAATCTTTGTATTCTTCCACTAGTGGTCGGTATCTTTCTCTAGCTTGTAAATTGCCCTTTGGGCTTTCCGCGTAGTCGGACAATTTAGAACTTTTGAAACTCATGATCTAGTCCTTTGCTGCTTGGATGTCAATCACTCCATCGAAGGATGGCGGATTGTGCTTGCAAAAGTGAGTCATCCTTTGCTAGATGCTATCGGGGTCTACTGCTAGCATTGCCGACCTAGCAATTGTTCTGTGGCTTGTGCTGCTGAGCTTTCTTCCTCTGGCTGCCTCCTGTCGGGGTTAGCCACTGCCACTGCTACTGCTGCTACTGTTACAGCGTCTCTTTCTTATTCCTGGCTAGCTTGTACCGTCCTTAACCCTTCAATAACCTTTTATTGCGGTTCTAAGCATTCTGAAATTAATCATATTGGATTAGGATGGACCCTTACGTCGCGTCCTGAGGGTCTCTCTGGTAAAGCGTTTTATCAGTTCTAACTAGTATACTAACTAACGGGTAGCATATCCGAGGAACAAGAAAACATATTTGGGTTTCATTTAGCAACATAGGCATTCATAATACATTATTCAAGCATCAGTCACAGCAATATAGTTTAACATACAGAGCCATCTTAGGAACATACATAGCAATCAAGCATGCCAGACCAACCTACTACGGTTAGCTGTAACAATACAAGTCCTACGTCAGTGCTACAAAAATCCAACTGACTACCCAACATGAGAAATAGTGAAACTCTCAATGCTCTGGGTCTATTAACTCAACATCGGATCCCAATGTCCTATCTAAATGACAAAACTCATTCTACTGTCAGCATATGAACGGGAGCGTATCCATTGTCATCAGGATTCAGTCTTCTGTATCTACTCAAGGAAATGTATTCCTCACAAAGATCTCAAGGGCATCAATGAGATCGCTGAAGCTAGCACCATTCATGCAACTACAAACGTCTCTTACACCATTTTTTCAAGGCCGGGTCTGAGGGAGTACTCTAAGCAATGCTGATATCCAGTCCATCATCTCTAAGGTAGCATCTTCCCTAGTCACATAATGGTAGAGCTTTCAGATATCCTCTAGATATCTTAGGTACACATGGGCATTCTGATTCTCATCGGGCTTAATGTACCAGTCCCTCTCCCTAAAAACCCTAGCTAGGTCCTCTATGGTGTGAAATTCTTTCATAATTGGAAGTAGCTTGACTTCGCTAGGTCCAGCTCCAACATCATCAGATATTTCAATGACCTCAATCCTTTGAGGATCATTGGAAGCAACGGTGGCTATGTCAGGTGGAGGGTTACTCTCTCATAAGGTATCATAGTAGAAGTCTGCTACAAGACTTATCCTTATCGAACCATTGCGGGAAAGGTTCTCCTGGTCTCCTCTGATTAATTGAACCCTCTGAATCACTATTGTGGTCACAACAAGCTATTCTACTCCACCCTACATTATAATAACTAACCATCTAATAATTAGACAGTAGTACTCTTCTTCAAGAAAATGTCAATTTTCCTTTTAACTGACATATTAATTAAGCAAAGCGTTCTATCTTATGCCAGAACCTCCGCTCCGATACCAAAAATATCACACCTTACTATTATATCCACTTAGGTTTCATTTAAAACCACTTTAGACCACATTGGATGGTCTTGGGCTCAATTTTCACCTTAAAAACGCTAAATTTCGGATTTTTACTGTTCATCGAGTAAAAATTCAGTTTTTCTGGCCCAACTTCAAAAATTCATAAATTATTCCAAAAAAATCCAATTGGGGTGGTTCAAAATTATAATTAAATATATTTAAGTCCTCTTTCAAGGAAAAATAATCTCATGATCCATTTTCATATGAAAAAGCATCAGGTTTTTGTGAAATGCAACACTGTCCATTTGCCAAAAACCCCTTTTCCCAGATTCTGACATTTAACTTTGAAAAATCATTAAAATTCGTATACTTGGCCATTTTTAACGTGTTAGCTATCAAATTGAAGCTCAGGACGTTATCTTTCATCATACCAAATTTTGTGATTAAACACATCCGGGAGCATAATCAAAAAGTCACGTGAACATGGCAGTGTCAGTGTGCTTACAGCACTGTTAGCTTAATATATACATAACCAAAAAGGGTCCATGAATTTTATGGCAAAACACCATACTTTAGCCTCCAATCTGCAGCTTGCTCATAGTAGTTTCAGGCCCTAAAATGTTAGATTATATTTGGGGATGAGATTTTAAGAAATCCCAGTAGCAAGATCAATCAACCAAACATCAACATGCATCATTATAAAGCATTTCAACATTAGCTATCATAGGAGAACTAATCTTTTATAAATAGGCAACCTCAACATGCAAGGCCATGGCAACAAATGCAAGGAGCAACCATATCACAACATCATAGTTCAACCATATAATAGCAAGCATACATGCCATAAATAACAATGCAAAGTTAACATTAATGGCTAATTAGATCCCACTACCGTGATCCAATGCTTTTTTGTTTTTCTTGTTGTTCCTTCTTGCTTCCACAAGTGCCAAACCCTAACATGGTAATCCACAAAAAGGGCAGCAAGAATCATCAACCATTCCTCATAAAATCAATAACATATCTCAAGTAACTCCTAAACCCCTTAAAGCTTCCATCTTTGTTCTTGAATTTTTAGAGTTGGTTTCCATAAACCCTAAAAATTCCCTCTTGACTCAACCCCACATGATTTTTCATGTAGATTCCAAATATATACTTGGATTTAACAAAATAAATTTTCCTCTTCCAGTTTCAGCTTGGCAGAACCCTTAGGGTTGAAAACCCAAAAATTGCAACTTTGATTATATGGCTTCTAACACTTGTTCTTTAGGTTTACCCTACACTATTCTTCATTTTGAACACAATAGAAGCCTCAAAACTTTGAAAAACATATTCTAGGGTTTAGATCTTGCTTTGGCCAAAAATAACACTCAAGGAAATAACCATGAAAAATGCTTCAAAACCAACTATTATTGCTTGCAAACACTAGGATCTAACTTGTGTTGTTGTGTCTTAGCAAGTGTGATGAACAAAACTCTCTTCCCCTTTTATTATTCAGTTCGGCCAACCATTAGAGAGAGAGGGGACAGATTTTTCAACCATAAAAGAGAAGGAAAGCAAGGCAAGAACACATCTAGAACTAAGAACTCACCTTGAATTCTTGATTGAATGACCAAAGTTGATGCCTTTCTCTTGGTTTTCCTTTGAAGCTCTTCCTTTTTCCTCTCTAACTCTCCTTGGCCAAAAATTTGATCAGAAAAATAGGGAGGATGAGCTCATTAATGCTCACAAAATATCCCATCTACCCACATTAATGAGAAGCCAAGTGTCAAGTACCTACTTAGTCTTGCATTTTCCCTTTTAATTAACTTAATGACAATTGAAATTAATTTCAAAAGTCAAGATCCTCTCCATTGGTAGATTGACACTTGGAAAGCTCTAATTACCATCCATTAAAGGTTTGACAAGTGGCAACTTGTAGGCCAATTAAAGTGCAAGACTCTGCTTCTTGCTTTATCGGTGCACTTTTACTCCGGGTTTAACTTCTTTTCTATAATTACAGTACTCTGGCCCCTGTAATTATTTTCTGTTAGATCCATAAATTATTCTCCTCATTTTTATCTTTCCAATTTGCCCTCTTTGCCTCAAAATTAATTTCCCAATAATTAAATAAAAAGGAAAACTAATTTCCTTCTCTTTATTGATTTTTCCACTTGTCAGAGGAATTGGAAAAAATCTTGGACACTTGAGGGTCTTATTTTAATTCCATAATCTCTTATAATTCCTTGGGATATCATAGAAATTTTTGGGATTTTATTCTTCTTAAATATATTTATTTGGAATTTTCCAAATAAAGACCTTAAATTAGCTTAAATTGCCCTCAAATTCCTTTGTAATTTCTCTAAGGGTAAATTGGTCATAAAACTAATTTTATAATCCCATATAATTCTCAAGGAACATTGTCCTTATTTTTTCTTAATTTTCTGAGGCTCGGAATTATTTTTCCATAATTATTCTTGACCAATTTTTCTTAATTAGTCAAACTTTTCATAATTGGCCTGGAAAATTATAATAATTATTTTCCAGCAAAATTCTTCTATTTCTCCTTGTCATTTTTGGCCTTTAAATATTTAGGGATATTCTTATTCCTAATTGCCATATTACTGGATGTGACACCAAGAAAGTTCAAGAATCAAAGCTAGAAAAATAAACCCTACAAGTCAAGAAAAAAGGGGTTTAAGGAGTTATGTTTAGTTATGGAGTTGAAGTAATGCTTAATGTTGTATCATTGTTTGCCTAATAGGCTATACATAACAAAAGGGCAAAGACTTAGTCATGAGAAAAGAGTTCAAGAGGAAGGAAAGCCAACAAGGTAGCTTTTGCATTCCATTGCTTGTTAGAGTTACTATACATTGTATGTTCATTGCTATGTGTTATGATGTTATGCCATGATGCCTCCATGCATGTATACCTTGGTTTATATAAGGTTGAGATGATATGTTATGTTTTTCCATGGCAAGTACATAATACTCAAGTATGTATGTATGCATGTAGCTTGAATTACATTGTGATGTTTAACCATAGTAATGTATGCAATGTGCTACTAAGATTTTCCAAGAATCTTGCCCCCATACTTAACAAACCCTAGGGCCTTCAACCTCCAAGAGCAAAGGACAAGAAGTAGCTATAGTGGAGAGTTAAGTTTGCCTCGAGAAGAAGAAGAAGAATGAAGAAAAACCTTATGTTGGATGAATGTAATTAAGAGTATGCTTTAAGGTTTTAAGTTATGGATATATGCTAACTTATGTGTTAATATGTGAAAGCATGCTAGTGTTGTCCAATATGCAAGATTATATGGTAGGAGAATTAGTATGCAAATACTTGGTCAAGTAAGACAATTTATCCTTCCAAGAGGGATAAAAGTCAACATTATGGACCTAAACTTTGACCAAAGTCAAATTAAGTAATTGAGTGAGTATAGCCATGAGATTTGGTGAGAAAATAGATGGGATTTTTCTCTTTAAGATGAGAGTTGGTTCACCTAAATCTGATAACCACACAAGAAGTTATGCCCTTCCAAAGTTGGGCTAAAATAAGTGGAAAATGGAAACATGACATATGAACAGTAACTTTTTCAAGAAAAACTAGGCTTAAATTTTAAGGAAATCAGTTGAAAAACTGTTTTCTCTCAAAAGTTTACCCAAAGAGCTTTCCATAGAACTTGGAATCACTCGATTTCAATTTTTCTACAATTAGTTATGAATTATCAAAGTTTGCCACATTTTTGGGTTACAATGAATAGTAATTCGTAAAAGAAAATTTTCAAACTTAATTTTTCATAACTTGTAGTCTTCAAAAGTGATTCCAATGCTTCTGCAAGGTAAGTTAATTGGTATAAACATAAGATGTTACAATCCTAACTTGTTTCCTATCTTTTTCTCTTATATTTCTCAAATTTGAAAGTTGGTTTTTTTAAGGCTCTTAGGGATTATGATTTTTTTTTAGATTTTGACTTAATCTTTTGTTTTTTGTACAGTTATTTAGGTTAGATAAGAGGTTTAATTGGTTTAGTTTTGTGGGATTTTCATTTATATGTGATTTGGAGGTTAGAGTATGTTGTTAGAAGTGGGATATGTTGAGACTTGACAATGTGGTGATTAAAATGATCTTTTATTGATTAGGTTTCTTTCCTTATGGATAGATAAGAGTTTTAATTAGTTTAGATTGTTGATATTGATTGGCTTTTAATATGGGGTATGTTGGAGGTTGAAAATTCTAATTGTATAACTTGAGGATTAATTGAATGGTTGTTATTGAGGTTGATTGAGGAGTTTAATGAGTTAGTTGAGTTGAGGAGTTAATGATTACAACTTTAGATTGAGATTTTGGACTTGGGTTGGAAAGTTTAATTTTGGGAGTACTGTAGGATGCAAGATGTGAGGTTTTGAGATTCTAGGTTACTTTGTATTTAATTGTTATTTTGTGTTTAACTGTGATCTACATTGTGATGTAGATTGGTCAAGGTTGTGCAGTGATGCCCTGTGTTCAAACTCGTGTTAAGCTTGGAGTTGAGGTAACCAGGTTACTTTGCTTTATATACTTATTATGGATTGTAAGGTTTTCCAAACTCTATAAAACTCTATTACAAAGGATGCATTTATGGAGAAATGTATGTAGTTTTCTTGTATACCAAATCTTGGCGAAGTGAGTTGTTTTTCTATATGTATTACTATATGGGTTGTTTTATCATGGATTTTCATGAGGTGGTCATGTGTGGTGAATGTCATGGACTATGCCTTATGTTATGTTGTTAGTGGTATTTTAAGTCTACTTTTCTAATCATTATGGTGTCATCTAGCCATATGTGTCGCTAATTTGGTTCCTAGGAATAAGATGATGTGGCTTAAGTTTATAATAGGGAGTTTGTTAGTTTTTTTTTTTTTATTCAATCTATGTATACATTGTTTTTATGAATTTCCTCAATTAGGATTTTTATTTTCTATTATATGGGCTGTTATTTAATTTGTGTTTTAATTGAATAACTATATTTTGTAGTTTTCAATGGATATATTTTAAGCTTCCCCAAGATTCTGTATGTTCATCTTTATGGTTCTTTATTTTGATTTTCACAAATACTTCATGCTTTAGGGTTTTTATTAGATTACTCTTTTAATAAACAAGATATAATTATTTAATTGAATTCACAAGTTAAGTGGTTTTAAAATGACTAATTGAAAGATGGTTATATGTTAACATCCTAGGTATGGTTGTGAATTAATTGATCATGACTTACATGTTAATTATCTAGGTTTTTTTTTGTGACTTACTAAATTATTTGTATAAAACTCCTCATCTTTTTTTGAAAACACCATGCCTTTTTTAATGTCAATTTTTATTGTAACTGACATAAAAAGATGACATGGAAGCCATTTTATGTAGTAGTATGGATGCCTAGATGAACTTGAGTTGAAATGACAGAAAAATGAAACGAGGATATTAGTGGCAGTTTCACCTAAGAGTGGAGTGAATTGGATGATATATAAAATTCTGACTTAATAAAATAAATGAACAAATAAAACAGTGGAGTTAAGTTTGGAGGGATTTCATCAAATAGCAATGACACAGGAGTTTATACTAGTTCGATCTCAACCACTTGAATTACATCCAGTCCTCAGAGAGCCTATGAGATTTTTGCTAAATCCCCAAGATTCAACGGGCTCTTAGTGCCTTAGTACAGTAGTAATTGAGTCTCTCTCAATCACTCCTCTTACTACCCATAAGGTTACAACCTGTTAAGAGTCCACACTCTTGAGTAACTCACAAATTTGACTAAAAGAAATTTCAGACTCCCTACAGAGTATAAATTCTAAATATTAAAGTTCGGTACAGAAAACAGAGTATTAAATGCAATAGGAAATTTTAACGAATAGTAGTTCGTGAATTCAATACTTCATTTAATGCTCTTCGTGCCATTTATAGTTGGAGTATTTCAGTTATTCGTTAGACTAAGGAGCTTCTAGCCATTGAATGATCGCTTGCGTGTGCTCAGCAGTTACGATAGTTGTTCGTTCTGAAAAAGTAGGTTTAAGTCTATAATTTATCCATTGTGCTTTGTAATCTGCAAAAGTCTTTTAGCACAAGTAAACTTTCTTCTTAAAGTAAATATAAATGAATAACAGAAAAGGTGATGATTCTCAATATTTATACAATAGATGAAAAACATAGAATTAATCATCAAATATTTAAAAAGTAAGATGAACTTACTTGATCGATGTCTTGATTGATGATCCCTTAATCAATTATATTATTGATTAATTACAAAGAAGTAGACTTAACATATCTATGCATTTATCAAGTTTATTATAGATCAAACAATAATAGAACAAGTGATCAATAAATAGTGAAATATGAGCAAAGTAATCTTTGCAAGTAAAGTTCTTCTGAAATCTATGCAAGGTTTATTTCTTCCAAATTTGTATGCCTTTGTACCTTAAAAAATGTGATTAAAAAAGGCTGAGAAAAGCTTAAAGGTAATATGAAGAACCTTTCTGAAACATCATTGTGAATAACAGCTTTGAAGAGGTAAATTGATTTATTTATCAAATAGGTGATCGCAGAGAATAGCTCTTCATAAGAGAATGAGGTACTAGGACCAAAGAAGTTAGCACAGAGTGCAGTGATCAGGCTCTTAAGCTCCTTGAGTTCCTTGTCCATAGTGTCAAATCTCTGAGAGACTTCCCTTTCTAACACTGCCATGGCTTGTCGATGGAGATCCAAAACAATGTACAATCCTTCAAACTTCTTGTCAGAAATCTCTCCATACTCCCTAACAGTGGCATACACCCTTCTCTCAAAATCTTGCAACTCAGTGTGAAATAATCCTTGGATTGTATTCCTATAAAATGAAGGTCTAGATGTTTGAGAGGGCTCTGTAAAGGATTGAGCTTCATCTTGACCTCTTGAAACACTAGGCACTGGCTGTTTGCCTTTTCCTTTATTTGCCTTCTTCTGTGTTGGGTGGAATGGCATTGGAATGCTCATTTTATTCAGTTGATTGATTCTAAATATAGGAATATTCTCTTTAGCTTCCTAGGTTTCAAATGTGCAATGTTGTGCACCTGGAGGAAGTGTAAGGTCAATTGAGGATAGGGGTAGACTTGGATTTGAAAGAAATGAAATTCTTTATTTCACTGAAGATTAGTGCCCCAATGTTGATTTTCTCCCCACTAATAATCCTTGCCAGAAGAAGATAATCATCTTGATTCAAATGAGAGAAGCTTCCACACTTGTTCACTATGCCCCTAGAGTATATATAGTGGATTATTCTATAATAATCACACATCTGCTTTAGAGTAAAGCTCAATTCACTAGGATAATCATCACTCTGCATTAGAATCTTATAAGGCTTCATAGCATTCATGTCAAGTCCTTTGACATGTTCTTGAGTTCCTAGTAGCTCATTGATCTTGGTTGTGGTCAAAATAATAGATCTGCCTCTGAGTTCAGTTGTTATGTGGCTCTGCACCAGATCCCCCTTTTTTATCATACTTTTCTGTTACCTTTATGTTACAGTAGAACCTCCTAACTACTTTGGGGCAGTAGTCTTCTCTAATGCTTAACTAGTTTGAATAATATTCCAATAGGTCTGATAAATCCAATCTAGTTTTCTCATTGGTTTTTAAACTTTTCAAATCCACAGCTACTATTGGGCAGAATTTCCTTGTTGCAAAATCAGTTTTAAACTTGCCCATATCAACATTTTTATCTAATTCCCCAACTAAGAAATCATCAGTACACTGAGAAGGGATACCTTGAGCAGGATTTTGCTAAGACACCCCTTCATTGACTTTTTGCTTTTTCCTCCTCAATTGCTTGGGAACTGAGATATTCAATGCTGTGTCCCCAACTTTTTGAACTGAGATCTCTTTATCAAATTCAATCTTTGATTCTTCAGAAACCACGGGTAGCTTTGATTTTGACCGAGTAGGTCTCCTCTGTGGGGTTTGTTGTGCAGAGCTCGATGTCTAGCTCTCTCTGATTTTCAGTGTACCACTTTTTTGAGATTTTTCTTTCCAAACCTTTGGTCTATACTTTGTCTTGCCACTTCATAGAGTAGTCTCTCTAGATTGTACCAGTTTCTCGGAGCTTCCTTCCTGGCTAGCACTTGGTTGCTTGACTCTTACCATTTTCGGTGCAGAAGGAGATATTTGTGAGATGTTTAGTGCTTTGTGAGATTGAAGAGGCTTGGAGTGATCAAAAAGACTTATGAGGTGTTTATGTGTGGTGATCAGTGAGAAATTTAATAGAATAGTGAGGATTTCAACTGTTGCTAAGAAATAAGGACAACAATTATCGAGTTAGGGTTCTATAACTAACGAGGGAATTTTAAATTCTAAATGTTAAAAAGCTTAAGATGAGCGATCAAGTTATCAATCAAGCCATGATCGATTAGCTAATTGATAATCTTGAAGAACAGTAAGAACATGATGAATAATTATTGATTACGTTATCAAACAAGCAGTGATTGATCATGTTATGGATAATTTTACAGTAAAAAGTCATACCTGTCTAAGTTGATTGATCATGTGATCAATTAATCAATGTTCGATCAATAAGGCTTACCCTTTTGGCTATTTTTCTAATTTACCATGTGTTTCTTTTGCTATTGATCAATCATTTGTTCGATAAATAGATTATCAAACATGTTATGCATAATTTGCTTCTTTTCAACCTCCATATGCTTCCACATGCTTTAGTTGATCGATAAGTTGATCCATAATTTACAATTATCAATCAGGTGATTGATAAGTTGAGTCATTTTTGAAGCATAATCATCGATGTCTTTATCAAACATTCCCTCCTCAATTAACCTCTGTTTTCCAGTATCAAAACAGAGTTTCCTGCAAACAAATTTCTATCCACTCCTATGCTTAATTTAGATTTCTGATCATCAAAACATTAAATTTAAATACTCAAAATAAAGAAATAGTACAAAATTCCTTACAACTCATGGGGATTTACCATTCCCAACTCTCGTCTGAAGTAATTAAATTTCTATTGGTTGAGAGGCTTTGTGAAGATGTCTACGATTTGATATTTAGTAAGAATGAATTCTACCTTCAAGTCTTTCCTTTGAACATGATCCCGAATGAAGTGATATCGAACATCAATTTGCTTAGGTCGAGCATGATGAATTGGATTCTTTCCTAGACTGATTGTGCTCGTGTTGTCACATAGAATTGGGATCTCCTTCAACTTAATTCCTAAATCTTATAATTGTTGTTTTAACCATAAGAATTTGAGCACAACAACTAGCAGTGGCAACATATTCTGATTCTTTAGAGGATATGGCCACAGTGTTTTGTTTCTTGCTTGACCATAAAACAAGACGTCCTCCCAGGAATTGGCATTGTCCGCTTGTGCTTTTTTTGTCTATCTTGTAACCTCTAGGGTCGACATCCGAGTGTCTCATTAGATATTCTGCTCCTTTCTTCGAATACCATATTCCCAGATTAGGTGTTCCGACAAGATATTTAAAGATTTTCTTGATGGCTTCTTCATGTGATAACTTAGGAGCTGATTGATATATGGCACACATCCCTATGTTGAATTAAATGTCTGGTCTACTAGCTGTGAGGTAGAGTAGTGATCCAATTATTCCTCTGTATTTAGTCAAGTTCACATCCTTGCCATTCTCATCTGCGTCCAACGATATGGTTGAGCTCATGGGTGTATTTGTGTAACACCTTATGTTTATACCAATTAACTTGCCTTGCGGAAGCATTTGGAATCACTTTTGAAGACTACAAGTTATGAAAAATCAAGTTTGAAAACTTTCTTTTGCGGATTACTACTCATTGTAACCCAAAAATGTGGCAAACTTCAAAAATTCATAACTAATTGTAGAAAAATCAAAATCAAGTGATTCAAGTTTTATGTAAAGCTCTTTGGATAAACTTTTGAGAGAAAATAGTTTCTGGACTGATTGCATTAAAATTCAAGCCTAGTTTTTCTTGAAAAAGTTACTGTTCATATGGTCATTTTTCCATTTTCCACTTATTTTAGCCCAACTTTGGAAGGGCATAAGGACTGATTACGTTAAAATTCAAGCCTAGTTTTTGTTGAAAAAGTTACTGTTCATATGGTCATTTTTCCATTTTCTACTTATTTTAGCCCAACTTTGGAAGGGCATAACTTCTTGTGTGGTTATCAGATTCAGGTAAACCAACTCTCATCTTAAAGAGAAAAATCCCATCTATTTGCTCACTGAATCTCATAGCTATACTCACTCAATTGCTTAATTTGACTTTGGTCAAAGTTTAGGTCCATAATGTTGACTTTTATCCCCCCTTGAAGGATAAATTGCCTTACTTGACCAATTACTTGCATACTAATTCTCCTACCATATAATCATGCATTTTGGACAACATTAGCATGCTTTCACATATTAACACATAAGCTAGCATATATCCATAACTTAAAACTTTAAAGCATACTCTTAATTACATTCATCCAACATAAGGTTTTTCTTCGTTCTTCTTCTTCTTCTTGAAGCAAACTTAATTTTCCACTATAGCTACTTCTTTTCCTTTGCTCCTAGAGGTTGAAGGCCCCAGGGTTTGTTAAATATGGGGGTAAGATTCTTGGGGAATCTTAGTAAGCACATTGCATACATTACTATGGTTACACATCACAATGTAATTCAATCTACATGCATATATACATACTTGAGTATTATGTACTTGCCATGAAAAAACATAACATCATAACATAACATATCATCTCAACCTTGCATAAACCAAGGTATACATGCATGGAGGCATCATGGCATAACATCATAACACATAGCAATGAACATACAATGCTTAATCTTTAACCATGCTTAATCTTAACCATACTTCATCTAAACCATTCCTTATCATTTTGATAAAATTTGGGCAGCACTTTCCCTTAGACAAATGACTTTCTATTATCATTAAAATAGCCTAAAACTAACATACCATCATTATAACTTGAAATGGAAGAGTTTTAGAAGCTTACCTTGCTTCCAAATGACTTTCTCTCACTAGAATTCTTCTCTTTCTCTCTCTACACGAAAATTTACAAGAGGTTTCCTACTTGAAAGGTCTTGCATGAAATGAATATGTGAGGGGGTATTTATAGGCTCCATATTTCACTAATTCCACATATGCCCTTCTTGCATAAGACTTAACCTTAGCCCTCCAATTTTGACCTCTTTCCACATGTACAAATCTTAGGCTATGTGGCTTAATATGTTGACACTTGGATGGAGAGTCATTAGGGCTTATGTCATCATTCTTATCCATTAAGATTAATTAGGCTTTAATCAAGGTTAACTCTCTTAATTCCTTGATTAACTTGGCTAATTACCCTTCTAGAAACTTTTAACTTTTCAAAGATAGATGGTTAAATCCTAGCCATCCAATAAACCATGTTTGCCACGTGTCACGATCCTATGGAAGATGACTTAACCATAATTATTTTACTTATCCCTAATTAAATTTTAATCTAACTTGATTTAGTATTTTCTTTTCCTTTTTCTTTTTATTTTCTTTTTCCCTTTCTTGGCCAATTTGGGTGTGACATGTGTCCTTGACATTCTATCAGAAATTTTACCACCCCGGTTGTCCTGACAGTCTACTGAATCGTAATATAATATTGGTTTATTTTATTTGATAGCCAAAAAATTCTAGTATCTCAGAATTCTTATATCAGATCACCATTAATTATATCTCAGTAAAGGGAACTTCCTTGATTAATTTCATAATTTTTCTCCCCATATAACTCTTTAAATTGCCGTTTCCGTAAAAACAGACAATCTACCAATATTAATGTAGCTTTATATTCAATTAAAGCTAACCTCCTCATCATTTGGGGTTGGAAATAATTTTATAAATCTCCATAATTCCTAAATGAATTTCCTTTAATTTCTCATAATTTTCTGAGATCTCTAGGTATTTTTAATAATTGATATTGGCCAATAAAAGGCACATATATGGCGCCACCTTAAAGGAGCAGAGGGGAAAAAAATAGTCAACACATTGACCAATTAGTCAACCTTATTGAGTCACATAGTAGAAATTTTGCTCTACCAGGTAGATAGGGAACTGTCTAACACTTACCCGTATGGCATTCTAATTTTTCTACTATAAAATATCTTCCGGTGACTCATACGATGACTCATCACCCTTATAAATGAAGCACATGGGAAAGAAGAAGAGAATTCAAGTTGAACTTGTCTTTCTCAAAATATCTGAGATATTTTCTAACATTGTTTCCTAATTAAGGGACATTAATTATTTAACATTTGATTGGAGCATTTTATCCCATCCTGAACTCAAAAAATTTATCTATTTATACCATAAAATTCGTCTAATTCTGCAGAAAATTTATGAATTTTCTCATATCATAACTCAGACCATAAGTATTTCTTTTTAAATTTCCCATAACAAACCCATAAACTGCAGTTCTGGCCTTAAAAAAATGTTAAAGCCATTCTGCTGGCCTTTAAGGGTTGAGACTAATTTTATAAATTCTATAGCCTCTTAGATCATACATCTCCATTTTATCATAACTTTCTGAGGTTTCCTTATGACCCAAACAATTAAATTTACCTCTACATTTCAAACTGAGCCATAAACTTATAAATTCCTTTTAAGTCAACTCAAGGGCATTTTCATCATTTCTCCTCATATACAGGCCTTAAAATGTCATTTTCTATTTTCTGGAATTTTCTAGAATTTTTGGGGTATTACTTCCATTTTTACCCATTATGTTGGAAATTGTGCCCTAGGGGCCAATCATTATGTTTTGAACATTGTTCATTTATGAATTTATTAATTACATTATCATATTATTTGCATGTTTACTGTGATAACTATCCTTGGATAACTCATGGTTTATCCTAAATGTCCCTGGTCGGTCATCTATGTGGGAGCAAAGATGAAATAAGACCAGTATGACTTTAAAGATATATAGAGATATAAATTAAAGTCATAGGCACATGTAAGAGTACAAGGTGTTGGACCGACCCGCTATGAGAGAGCTGCATGGGTTAAGTCATAAGCTTCTCTCATATACAAACCATGTCACTGTGCCCTTTGACCTGAGATCATCATGGATTCCTACATGAGAGACGCTTAGCTTTGACCTAGTCAAAAGTCACTTTTGACCGAGTGATCATAAAGACTATTTCAGGCTTAGTGGTTTTTCATGCGGAGGAATGTGAATGGTCAAGATGGAATTTGTCCCTCACATTCGTAGAGAGACATTACTGGGCCCCTCGATGAGTGAGTCTGAGAAATGTATGGCCATACTATAATGGAAAGGTAGTTCCGTTTCTATACTCAGACTACTCAGGGATCGAGAAAGTAACGGTCATGAATAGGAGGATGACGTTCTCCATGCCTCGTCCATGACCAAAAATGTCGTGTGACAAAAGGGACGCGATATGGTTGTATGAAAGGTTACATCATTCAACGATCCTCATATGATTTGGGTAGTCGTGATGTCTTGCTAGAGACCGCTTACGACTTGTGAGTCATTATAGTTAATGGCCCACTGCCAACTTCATATGGGCCTACAAGGTCGCACACAAAATAGCCCAACACGAGTTATGATGTCCAGATTCATTGAATCTAGGATATGTCCAGATTCAATGAATAAATAGGGTGGACGTGTATATATATATATATTCGTATATATATATATTATTATATAAATATAAGAGATATTAATTGTTAGATTTAATTTATAAGGATAAATTAAATATATAAATTAATTCCGTCATCTCTTTATTAAATAAATAAGTGAATTAAATCTGTGAGACGGATTTAATTTAAACCATATTTATTTAATTGTTCTCTTATCTGATTAGGCAATATTTGATATTGTATTAATTTCGGAATTAATTTAGAGTTAATTTCGAAATTAAATATTATTCATTAAACCTATAGCATCCTATATATTTGATATGAGGAGCTAGGGTTTTAGGTGTGAGAGTACCGACAGATAAGAGACGGCCTAAGAGAGATAAGAGTGGACGGATTCTCTGAAAACCCTAGACGGACATAGACGCTAGCACGTCGTTCGAGGTTGAGGGCTACTCGTGTGGATACCGGTAGAGGAAGCCGACCGGAGTTGTCGACTTTGAACGATAAAGGAGGCGAGCAGAGGCATCCTGAACGGCGGAATCACCAAGCCACTCAGAAACCGAACACCGAAGGTAATACTTCTTACTACCTGACTTAAACGCGATCGGTAGATCCGGGCAAGGGATTGAAAGTTTTAAAATTTTGTGTTGTTTTCCACTGCGCGTCGTCTTTCAATTCCCTTCACATTCCTGACCCGAAACTTTCCAAAATTACAGTTTTGCCCTTGGTTAAGTAAACCTCATAAATCACCCTATTATAGCCTCTATCATAACCTTGGTCTAAACTAACCTCTTTTCTCATTTCTGGGCCTCGAAACTTCACTAGAGCCTCTAACTTTCTTTACATTTTAGTCCCTAGAACTTTCTCTATTTACAATTTAGTCCCTAAAACCCTTCAACATTCCTTTTACATTTCTGGGACTCCTGCTCATAGGGATTTAGTAGCCTACCTATCTTAGGCTAATCCGTGTATTCTTAGGCCCAAAACTTGGGGTGTGACAATTTGCACTCTTTGCTTGCTCCAAACCATATTTCTTCAAGAGTTCTCTGAGGTACTTTGTTTGAGATATGAATATCCCATTCTTCTTCTATTTGATCTGCAACCCCAGGAAGAAATTCAATTCTCCTATCATTGACATCTGCCCTGTATTAACTTAGCAAACTCTTGGCAAAGATCTTCATTAGTGGCACTGAATATAATATCATCTACATAAATTTGAACAATTAACAATTATTTCTTGTTCCTTTTGATAAAAAGTGTTGCATCACCCTTGCCTCTCTCAAAACTTTTTTCTATCAGAAAAGTGCTAAGCCATTCATACCAAGCTCTAGGTACTTGTTTCAAACCAGGTAAAGCCTTTTTCAATTTATAAACATATCAGGAAGATTTGGATCTTCAAAACCAGGGGGTTGTTCAATGAAAACTTCTTCTATAATGTAACCATTTAAAAAGGCACTTTTGATATGCATTTGATACAATTTAAAATCCTTTATACAGGCAAAGGCTAAGAGTACTCGTATGACTTCCAATCTAGCTACTGGAGCATATGTTTCCTTGTAATCAATACCTTCTTCCTAATTATAGCCTTTTGCCACTAATCTGGCTTTGTTTCTGACTATTTGTGCAGATTCGTTGAGCTTATTCTTGAACACCCATGTGGTGCCTATGACTGGATGGTTATCAGGTCGGGGTACCAAGTCCCCAACTTAATTCCTCTCAAATTGGTTCAGCTCTTCTTGCATTGCTACTATCCAGAATTCATCGAATAGAGCTTCGTCAACACTAGCTAGTTTAATGTTAGAGATAAATACAGAGAAACGCACTTTATTGAGCACTTGTATCTGAGTTTTGACTCATTCATTGACTTCACCAATGACTTGTTCTAAAGGGTGATTTTTGTTATGTATCCAAGCCTTAGGTTGATCTAGATTATCCTGAGAAAATGTTTCAATTCAATCTTCTTTATTTTCATTGTTTTCTGTAGAAGACGTTTTGTTTGAAGACTTGTTTAAACTCAGTTGTTCAAAACTTAGAACAATCTCAATGTCATCATCTAGAGGTTTTGAGATTGACTTAGTTTTAGGAAACACAACATGAATTGACTCTTTAATAGTAAAAGTTCTTTTATTAAAGACTCTATGGGCTTTACTACAGTTAGAATAACCTAGAAATAGACCTTCATCAGCTTTAGGATCGAATTTACTGAGATTTTCTTTGTTATTGTTGTAGATGTAATGTTTGCTTCAGAAGATCTTTAGATGTGCTAGATTTGGTTTTCTTCCTTTGTATAGCTCGTACGGTGTCTTCCCGAGTAGTATTTTGATATATGCTTTGTTGGAGATGTAGCATGTCATACTCATGGCTTCTGCCCAGAACACTTGAGAGATTCATTTTTCATTCAGCATTGCTCTGGCCATCTCCATGAGTACTCTATTCTTTCTTTCCACAAGTCCATTCTGTTGAGGAGTTCTTAGTGCTAAGAAGTTGTGGTTAATCCCATGTTCGTCACAATAATCCGTGAATTCATTGTTTTTAAATTATCCTCCATGATCAGTCCTAATTGACTCATTTTGGATCTTTTTAGCAAAAACAATATATACACTAAATATCTCATCTTTGGAGGAAAGAAATAGAGTTCAGGTAAATCTTGAATAGTCATCAATTATGACAAGAGTATATAAGTTTCACTGAAACTTTTGACTCTTGATAGACCAACCAAATCCATATGAAGCATTTGGAGTAGTCTCTTAGTTGAGACTGTCTTCTTTGATTTAAAAGAGGACTTTGTTTACCCTTCTAACAAACATTACTGATAATGTCATATTCAAACTAGATTTTAGGTAAACAATAACTAAATCCTTTTTTGTTAATTTTGAAAACTAATTCATATTAATATGAGCAAGATGTTTATGCCAAAACCAACTTTCTTCATTTTTACTAACAAAGCAATTTTCAAAGAGTTTAGAATCAATTTGAATAGTATAGCAGTTATCATCCCTTGGAGCTCTTAGCTTCACATTCAATTCTTCTTTTTTAAGTGGCAAGTCGTCCTTGCTAATGATCAAACATTCTTCTAAATCGAAGATTATCTAGTTGTTCTTGCTAATACCACTACCAGAAAAAAGGCTTTTCACGGCGGTTAATAGTGGCTTTTCACAGCGGTTTTGAAGGCAAAGTTGATAAAGGCGACGTTGAAAGGTAAAGAAAACACGGCGGTTCAAAACCGCCGTGGAAAATTGATTTTCCACAGCGGTTTTACATATGACCGCCGTGGAAAATCAATTTTCCACGGTGGTTAAAATAAAAACTGCCGTTGAAATTTTACTTTCAACGGCGGTTTGTAAATAAACCACCGTGGAATATTATTTTAACGGCGGTTATATATATAACCGCCGTTAAAAATACATTTTTAAAAAAAAAATTCTGCTTGATTTTCATTTTTATCACCCTGCAATTTACAGTTCCAAATAAATGTAGGCAGTGCAGATCACACAGAACAAGATCAATTAGCTAGTTGATATATATACAGCATTGAAATTTCTTTTACACAATTCAAAAATAGGGAACCGGCCAATATAATAGAACTAGGTGGTTAATTAAGACCAAGGAACACGTATTGGCTAGGTCCAACAATTCTGAAATAGAAGTAACTACTTCTCTGTACAATGCAAATCATGAACATGTACATATAAGAGGGAATCGAGAGAAAACATCTAACAATGAATTTTTTGAGAAATAACCTATCTATTTGAAAGCTAAAGTTCAATTTTTTCTACCAATGTTGTTGACAAAGTGTCCCTCATCAAGTTGATGTCATCCATGAGATATGGCACAGTATTTTGAAATATCTGTTAATCAAAAATAACATAGTAAACTTAGTCAAAAATTTGAAATGAATTGAAGAACGTCATGCAACGTAACTCATCTTTACCTCGTCTAATTTCTCAATCGTTCCTGTCTCAATTATGTCATTCATGTAGCGGATGACATAATATCCACACTCAACATGTCCTTGTTGACAACGGTACTAAAAAAATAAGATATAAAATTGAATATTAGACATTACTGATTATAAACATTAATTCATCCAAAAATGTTTAAAAGTTAGTTCAAAACAACATATACCTTTGGAAGAATCCATGTTGGTGCTTGTTATTTTATTTAATCACCACAACATTAAAAGTATGAAAAGCCCTATCAATATTATAAGAGAAAATGATATTAGAGCATGCTTGTATAAACTTCACCAGTAATAAATATATAAATAAAAACTAACGTGTCGATGACATCTTTGGTTTCTTCAGATGGACATCCACAGAGTGAATCGAACCAGTAAACTTTGTTGTCAAAAGGGGCACAAACAATTAGAGTCCAATGATAACTGCAAAAGGTAAACCATGTTAATTATAACTCGACACATACAGCTTGTATATCTCAAATACAATAATACACTTACCCTTCCATGTAAGGTGCAAAATATATTAGCTTTCTGGTCTGAGTCATTGTGGTCATAATGTAGATTGACCTTGCTTCCACAGTATTAAATTCTTTCTGCACCCTTTGAGGACACATAAAGCCATATGTTCCTTCAAGTCCTTCGTTTCGACAGATTTGATTAAAGTGCCTGTTGTTCAAGTAAAAAACATTAGGACGTGCATGAAGTATAATATGTAATAAGAAAATGATATTGTAACTTACAAAATAGCAAGCTGCATGAAAGCTATATCAAGCTCCTCAAAGTTGAGGAACTAAACAGAGGTCCCTCTTGTCAATGGTGAAGTTGTATGTTATATCTGAACCGACAACCCCCAACGGCATCTTGAAAGTCACAGGCTTATCCATGTTTGGCACCATGGAATGAAGAACCTCCAAACTAGAATACATAAGTGCAACATCACCAGGAAGAGGCAAGAGTACAGGATCAGATGATACGCTCATTGTGGCCTTCTTTGCTGCCGCCTTCTTCACCATTGGCTTTGCAATAAGTCTCTTTGGCCACAAAATGAAATGTCCTTTAGCTTGGGCCAAGAGTCGAACCTCATCAGTAGGATTGGGCACTGGTGTACCCCCTGACCACGAACAATCCTCTCCACTATCACCCTTGCTTAATTGCTCGGAATTTTGTTACCGTGAATCATTGTGCCCATGAATGCTCGACCACTAGCAACATGAACAGGTGAATTTTCATAATCCACATAGAGAGAACACGGCATCTCATTGTCTTCGACAGGGTCAGGGCTAGGGTCAGGGTCAGACACTGTCAGTGGCTGTGTCTGATTATTACTGTCCTTCCCGCTTTTTATCACAGGTGAACCCTGAAACATAATATGAAATTAGTTAAGAAACATTAAATAAGTTTAAATGGATCAAATGAATCTTTAGAAGATTTAAAAAGATGTGTGATTATTACCTGGGAAGGTTCAGATACTCGGGACATCTGGAATCCACTCGTACCCATCATCATCAGAGTCTGTTGAAACTTGGCATCGAATTCGTCATGTATCTTTTGCATCTCTGCCATGTGTTGTTGACTTAGTTCAGCTCGAACTCTCTCTGTTTCTTCCTGTAGTCATTGGTCGAGCTCCTCTTTAGATACCATGTTAGTAGAGGATGATCTAGTGCTTCTTCGTGATGCAAAGCCAAAAAATTCTTTAATACCAATCCCTTTAGGGGTCCCTCGGACTCTTCCGGGATGGTCAACCTTTCCAATAGCAGTGGCCAAGATATCCATCCGTCCTTGAGGGATGAATGTACCTTGAGATAATTACTCCTCAAGTGTATCCTATATCATTAAAGCAACAAATTCAATTTAAGATAATTGAAAAAAGCAATTAATGAAGCATAATTCTTAAATATTACTTACAATCCTCTCAGCAACAGCAGCAGACTGTGGAGTAATGTATTGACCCTTTTTAATCCTCGCCGCCTTCCATTTTTCTTGGCGAGAAGGATGCTCAATAGGTGGCATGTAGCCAGTAGGATCTGAAGCAGCAGCCATCTGTGCATTCTTCAGCCGTTCCTCCATCATACTTCTTTCCAACCCACCATACCCTGCACGAGACATGGTATGTGGGTATACATTCTGCTCAGATATTTGTTTGTTCTTCTGACTCAATGTTTATGACAATGAAACCAAATCGACAAAATTAGTTTAGTTAAATAAAATATGACCTGATTAAAAATTAAGTTTGAAGAAACCAAACCTGAAATGCAGGGTCTTCACGTTGCTTCACAAAACTCTCCCATGCCTCTTCACTAATAAATGAATATCGTTCCTTAGGATGCTCACCCTTTCGTTTTCCACGAATATAATGTTTTGTAAGTGTGGCCTTAAAATCCCTCCACCGTTCATCAATTTGCTTCAACAGACGGTCTCTCATTTGCTTAGTGGCAGGAATATCAAATGTCAGCTGCAATACAACAATAGCATAGAGTTATAAAGTAAATAAGCAACTATAATTGAAACAAGTAGAGAAAACAATGCACAATATACCAATATATCCTCCCAAAGGTTTTTCTTCAAATCTTTGTCCACCTTCTTCCAGCTAGGAATGTCAATGCTAATCTTACTGCGTGCGAGATAACCCACATAACTAGTAAATTGAGCCTCAGCCTTTCCTATAGGCTTTAGATCATCATCAAACTCCACTGTAATCCTCATAGGCTGTGTGCTCTCATCACGTAAAGCTAAATGCCTCATATGGATTGGCCCTCTACCCTTTCTCCGGCTAGTGAAAGAGCTGTCGTCACCAGAACCCTGTTGACCGAATCCATCCATTTCCTATTTAAAGAACAACGAATTAATAAATGTAAGAATAAGAAATATCAAGTTAATATAAAACATTATATTATTAAGTATATTTAGCAAAAAAAAATATCAAAGAATTCATTTGAGGCTTACAACGATTATCCTCCCAAATTCCTTCACAATGATCATCTCTAACAGCATAGTCATCATCTACCAAATCTAATTCAACTGCTTTAGGTCGAGTAGCTGTGAAAGGCAGGGTTTCATCAAGATTAAGCTCTAAGTCACCATCATCTCCACCAACTCCTTGCCTTTTACCTTGAAGCACGATAGACAATTTCTTTTTTGCTAGATCGGGAACGAAGAACACTTGTTTTGTTTGACTTGCCAAAATAAATGGCTCGTCTCCATATCCAAACCTCTCTAGATCGACCGAAACAAATCCAAATTCTTCATCCACTTGCACAGTATTACTATTAACCCACTTACATTTGAAGACGGGAACTTTAAACTTGGTATAACTAACCTCCCATATCTCTTCTATTATTCCATAATAGGACATTGCCGCCAACATTGGGTTTCTGTCTTTAGAACTAGCAAAATGCATGGCTTCTGCTACTACCATCACCCCACTATTCTGCATAGTACTCTTATCGTCTTGGGTTTTTATGTAAAAAGAATAACAATTTATATCATATCCACCCCAACACAAAACCTCAAAAGAAGGCCCTGCAGCTAGCCTCTATATTGTCTCAGAAGGATTGCCATATTTTAACACTTCTCGCTTGAACCACTCTGCAAATGACTTATTATGTTCATTAGCTAGTTACATATCACTCTTTCTTGGATTCAAGTTCCTCAGCATATTCTTGTGAGCATTTAAGTAAGGAAAAACTTCATCCGTGTTGTTTAAAATGTATAGATGTGCCTGCATTACAACTTCTCTTGACATAGACCTCACTATGACACCCCATGTTCCCTTGGTTCTTCTCCCCTGATCATGTTGAGATTGAGGAAGACCAACTGCCTTTACCCTATCAAGATATGCGTTACAAAACTCAACTGCCTCCTCAGCTACATATCTCTCAACAATTGATGCCTCAGGCCGATAAGGATTCTTAGAGTACCCTTTTAGGATTTTCATGTATCTCTCAAAAGGATACATCCATCTTAAACACACAGGGTCACAAAGTCTTATCTCTCGTACAAGATGAGCTATCAAGTGGACCATAATATCAAAAAATGATGGAGGAAAATGAATTTCCAATTGAGAGAGGATCACATAACCTTCATTTTCTAATTCATCCAACTCAGCAGGATCAATGACTTTGCTGCAAATGGCACTAAAAAACATATAAAGTCTTGTAATAGTATTTCTCACATCGGTTTTCATAATGCCTCGAATAGCAAGTGGAAGTAATTGTTGCATCAACACATGACAATCATGAGACTTCATTCCCGTTATCTTCAAATCTTGCATTGAAACAAGTTTGCTTAAATTAGAAAAATAACCTTGTGGCACCTTAATACTATTGACAAAACCACAGAAACTTTTTCTCTTCTTTTATAATGTGTGCGCAGCTGGATGTAAATAAGCCTTCTTACCATCTCTTTCTTGTGGGTAAAGGACATTTTTTATTCCAATTTCGACTAAGTCTCATCTTGTATTGATTCCATCTTTAGTCTTTCCACTTATATGCAAAAGTGTACCAACAAGGCTCTCACATACATTCTTCTCCACATGCATCACATCTAGACTATGCCTCACATCAAGACTTTGCCAATATGGAAAATCAAAAAAGACAGATCTTTTTTTCCATATATTTCTCTCACCGGCAGTCTCTTCTTCTTCTCTCTTACCGAAGACCACATTAATTCCCTCCACCGCTGATAAACTTCTTCTCCAGTTAATGGTCTTGGAGCCATTTCATATTCTTGTGAGCCATTAAATGCCTTTTTCAATCTACGGTAAGGGTGATATTGACTAAGAAACCTTCTGTGACCAAGGTATACTGTCTTCCTGCCATGTTTAAGTTGCATATAGTGGGTGCCTTCTTCTCATATCGGGCATGCTTTATGCCCCTTAACACTGTATCCTGACAAATTTCCATATGCTGGAAAGTCATTTATCGTGGTGAAGATCATGGCACGTAAATTGAAGGTCTCTTATTTATATGCATCAAACATATCAACACCTTCCTCCCATATTTCTTCAGATCCTTAATCAAAGCTGCCAAATGTTAGGATTATAGTTTTGATGATAACAAGTCAGATATCAGGGTTAAGTATTTTGATCGATCAACTGATCGAGCAATCAGTTCATCGCTAAGGTTTCAGATAAATGATCAAGTGTAAATCGGGTCTATAGTAGTCTTTTTGATCGAAGAACTATTCGATGAATAATTTATCGATAAAGTGATCGATAATCGCTAGCGTAAAAATCACATAAGATATGGGAAATTATCGATAAGCTGATCGATAATATCAGGTAAACAATCGAGTTACTGATAAGAGACCCAAATCTGAAGTGTATTTATCGATCAAGTTATCGATAAATCAGTCATCAATAACGACTTCGATAAAAGGTAACACTCTCTACTTGTTCTGCACATTAGTTCTGTTACAAATTTATCGATCATATTTTCGATCATTTGTTTATCGATTACGTACTCGAACTTTATGCTCTAACTCTCTGAATGCAGGTGATCAAATTCGATAATTTTATTGATCACAAAATTATCGATCACATGATCGAAAAATCAATGTCCTTATCTACTCTTACTCAGTTTTGCTACAGCTAAATTATCGATAACATTATCGATAACTTTAACTTGTTTGCTTAAAGAAGTTTTCACATAACGTGATCGATAAAGAGTCTGAGAATTGACATATTCGCATTAAGTTATGGTGAACCAATTTTCGATCAAGTTATCGATCACTGGTTTTTCGATAATATGATCGATCATTCAATTCCCCGGAATTCATGTTTTCACAAAACGTGATCGATAATCATTTCCTTTACCTTACAGGATTAAACTTCTTTCTTCACTATTATCGATCACTTGTTCGAATAGTTAATGATCGATCAACTGTTCGATCATTTCAAATAGCCTGTGTCTTTCTTTGATTATTTACATAACCATGTTTTATCGATAATATTATCCATCATACATTTATCGATAAGTTGTTCGATCATCAATGACTGAAGCTTCATTTCAATAACATTTAAATTATCGATAATCTGTTCGATCAATTATATGTTCGATCACTTGTTCGATCATGCAATGATTTCCTCTTCCTATGATAATTCTTAAAGTCAATGATCCAACACTTGATCGATAATTTTAGTGATCTACTTCGAAAAGTCTTCATTCTGGTTATCGATAACTTGATCTATCATCAAGTAATCGATCACTTTTTCGATCAAACTAAACCAGAATGACATTTTGTTCTTCTTACTGATAAATGATTTCGTCACAAATCCTTGAATAATAGATTAGCTTTCTTTCTGTATTCAAGATTAAAGCACTCACCACAAAACTCTCATTTGTTCTAAGTTTGAAATATGCAGATTAATGAAAACGAGTGCAACGGCTCTTCAACGGGATTACGTAGACTGCGACCTACAGTGTCAGAAACTCAGACGCATTAATGGCGGAGCCGTTAAAACCAGTGAAACACGCAAACGAAGTCACAACGGCTAGAAGCCCTTCCGTCTAACGGCTATTTAACGATATCAACTATAAAAGGCGCGAAGAGGCATTAATGAAGAGATTGAATACCTGAACTACCACCTGCGATTATTCAGTTACGCATTCAATACTCTGTTTTTCACATTACTACTGAGCATCAGTGTTTATCATTGAATTCACTCTGTAAGAGAGCCATTCACTACGTTTATTAAAAACTTGAGAGACACTCAAGAGTGTGGACTCTTGAGAGGGGTTGTATCCTTACGGGAATAAGGGGGAGTGATTGAGCGATTCAATTACTGTACCGAGGCACCAAGAGCCCTGTCGATCTTGGAAAATAGTGAAATACTCAGAGGTGTTCTGGGGACTGGAAGTAGGTCACGTGGTTTAGACCGAACCAGTATAAATCTTGTGTCTCCTCTCTGCGGTTAAAATTTTCCTTACTCTGACTCTCTGTTTCATTCAATACTTGCACGCTTTTAATTTTAAATTTTTGTAACTCACCCAATTCACCCCCTCTTGGGTGAGATTGTTTTTAACATTTGGTATCAGAGCAGGTCTCTTCACTAAGGATTTAACAGTCCGAAGAGAGATCAAATGGCAGGATTTGGAGATAGCGTGCTACCTGAAGGATGCTCAACATCTAAGCCGCCAGGCTTCAGTGGAGAAAATTATACCTTCTGGAAAATGAGGATGAAAATCTTCATTAAGGCTACAGAGTATGGGTTGTGGGATGTAATAGAACACGGCAACTATGTCCCGATGAACACAATAGATGGCCAGCAAGTACCCAAGAGGTCCACGGAGTTCAACGAGGAAGATAAGAAGCTGGTGACTCTAAATGACAAAGCTATCAACATACTCACGTGTGCGCTTAGTCAGAGGGAATACTTCAGAGTCTCAAGCCTGGAAACCGCGAAGGAAATGTGGGAGGCTCTGGAGATAGCTCATGAAGGAACCACCGGTGTAAAACAGAGTCGAATCAACACTCTCACTACCGAATTCGAGTTATTCAGAATGAAGGAAGGAGAGAGTATCCGAGATATGGAAGTCAGATTCTCACATCTCATAAACCACCTCACTGCACTTGGGAAGAAATATAGTCAAGAAGATCAAGTGAGGAAAATACTGAGCGGTCTCACAAAAGAATGGGAACCGAAAGTAACAGCTATTGAAGAAACCAAAGGAGAATCCATTGGCTCTGTTGCAGCACTGTTCGGGAGCCTTGCTGAATATGAGAGCAAGCAAAAATACAAAAAGGAGATGAACGAGAAAAACCGGAAAGGCATCACTCTTAAAACTCAAGAGAGCGAAGATGAAAATGAAGATGATCTTGATGATGATGAAATGGGCCTTATAGTCAAGAGGTTCAAGAAATTCTACAAAAACAGAACCGGAAAGAAGTTTCAGCCGAAACGCAGAATTTCCTCATATCCGAACGAATCAAAGGATCCAATCATTTGCTTCGAATGTAAGAAGCCAGGACATATCAAGGCGGAATGTCCCCAACTCTCCAGAGCAAAGGACAAAGAAGAAAGAAGAAAGAAAGATTCAGAAAGAAGAAAGCTTTCGTCACATCAATCTGGGGAGACAGCTCCTCCGATGAAGAAGAAGGAAGTGATGATGAAGAGACAGCTAATATCTGTCTAGTGGCCCAAGAAAACGAGGAATCAGAAACAGACGAGGTAATAATTTCTGAACCATCTTATGATGAATTGCAGTCCGAATACAATGCTTTACATTTAGAATTAGTAAGAATTGCAAAAGAGTTAGTTAGCTCTAAGAAAAGGATAAAGTTTTTAGAAGATCAACAATCAAAGGTTGAAGTCAATTCAGACTCGACTTTGACTTGCAAAAGTTGTGAAAAGAATGAAAGAAAGGTTGAAGATCTTACCAGAACCTTAGAAAAATTCACCAAAGGTAGCGAAATGCTTAAGGTGATTCTAGGAGCTCAACGATGCTCTATGGACAAGACTGGTATAGGATACGATCCAACCCAAGATAAATCGAAAGGAAAGAAAAAGAATAGTGGTAGATCATATCTTACATATTTTAGGAATTCTGTGCATTCCTCAAATCCTTTGCACTTTGTTCTCATTGCAACCGTAAAGGCCATTCAACTTCTTCTTGTTACTATAAGAAGAAAGGAGATTACGGAACATTAAAATGGGTGCCCAAAGGTACTTATGCACCAAAAATAACTCATACTAACCAAAAAGGACCCAAGAAGGTATGGGTACCTAAAACATGATTGTAATTTTTGCAGGTATGTCTCAAGGCATCCAGAACAAATAAATGGTATATAGACAGCGGATGTTCCAGACACATGACGGGTGACACTGAGAAGTTTACATCACTCAAACCAAAAGACGGAGGAAAAGTAAGCTTCGGAGGAAACCAATCGGGAAAAATTGCTGGAATCGGAGAAATCGGAAGTAGTATAGGCATGAAGGTCGAAGACGTGTACTACGTGGAAGGTCTATGTCATAATCTCTTAAGCGTCAGTCAGAGTGCGGACAAAAACAACTGGGTGATCTTTGATTCTGAAGAGTGCTTAATCATAAGCAAAGATGATCTACCTTTGAAGAAAGAAGAATTGAATACGAAGCTAAGAGCTCCGAGGGACGGTAACTGTTATACACTTCAACTTGATTCTAAAACTTCTGAAAACTGTTTTATTAGTAAAAAGGAGGAAAGTTGGATTTGGCACAAACGACTTGCACATGTCAACATGAATCAACTTTCAAAATTAATAAAAAGGGATCTAGTTGTTGGTTTACCAAAAATCCAGTATGAACGCGATGATGTTTGTGATGCTTGTCAAAAAGGTAAACAAACAAAATCTTCATTTAAATCAAAGAAGATAGTTTCAACTGAAAGACCTCTCCAAATGATTCACATGGACTTGGTCGGTCCATCTAGAGTAAAAAGCTTCGGGGAAATCTTTATACTCTTGTAATAGTTGATGACTATTCAAGGTTTACCTGGACTTTGTTTCTTTCCTCTAAAGATGAAACTTTTAATGCTTTCATTGTTTTTTGCCAAAAAGGTCCAAAATGAGAAAGGTATATCTATTGTGTCTATCAGGTCAGATCACGGAGGAGAATTTGAAAACAACGAATTTGCAGAATATTGTGAGGAACATGGAATTGACCACAACTTTTCTGCACCAAGGACTCCTCAACAAACGAGTAGTAGTTGAACGAAAAAATAGAGTACTCACGGAGATGGCTAGAGCAATGCTAAATGAGAAAGGGGTCTCACAAGTTTTCTGGGCAGAAGCAATGAGCACAGCCTGCTATATTTCAAATAGAGCCTACATCAGAACACTGCTCGGGAAGACTCCATATGAATTGTACAGGGGGAAGAAAACCCAATTGTCACACCTAAGGATCTTTGGAAGCAGATGCTATATCCACAACAACAACAAAGAAAACCTGGGTAAATTCGATCCTAAAGCTGATGAGGGTTTGTTTCTTGGCTACTCTAATCGTAGTAAAGCATATAGAATTTTCAATAAACGAACCTTTACAATAGAAGAATCAATTCATGTGGTGTTTGCTGAAACTGAAACAATTTCGAAACCTGTAGATGATGATGCTGAAATGAAATTCAAAATTTTCAAAAACTAGATTTGAACAAAAACTCGAACAAATTATTTTCAGAAACCGTTTCAGAAAACAGGGATGTTTTAAACGATCCCTCTTTACAAGAAAATCTAGAGCAGCCAAAGGCATGGAGACACAACCGAGATCATCCTCTGGATCAAGTCATCGGTAAAGTCAATGAAGGGGTCAAAACCCGGAGACAAATTGTCAATGAAGTTCTTTTCTCTGCTTTCATATCTCACATTGAGCCCTCTAATATTGACGAAGCACTATCAGATGAATTCTGGATAGTTGCGATGCAGGAAGAACTTAATCAATTTGAGAGAAATCAAGTTTGGGAATTGGTACCCAGACCAGAAGACCATCCGGTCATTGGCACCAAATGGGTATTCAAAAACAAGCTCGATGAATCAGCTCAGATTGTCAGAAACAAAGCCAGATTAGTAGCAAAAGGCTATAATCAAGAAGAGGGAATCGATTATGAAGAAACGTATGCTCCTGTAGCTAGATTGGAAGCCATACGAGTTCTTTTGGCTTTTGCTTGCATCAAAGATTTCAAACTATTTCAAATGGATGTTAAAAGTGCATTTCTGAACGGTTATATATCCGAAGAGGTGTTTATCGAACAACCTCCCGGTTTTGAAAATTCAAATTTTCCAAATCATGTTTACAAACTTAAAAAGGCTTTGTATGGTTTGAAACAAGCGCCCAGAGCCTGGTATGAACGACTTAGCCACTTCCTTATAGAAAAAGGATTCGAAAGAGGTAAAGTGGATGCCACACTTTTCATTAAAAGAAATAGGAAAGATCTTTTGATTGTTCAAATATATGTAGATGATATTATTTTCGGTGCTACTAACGAAGATCTCTGTCAAGAATTTGCTAAGCTTATGCAGGGAGAATTCGAGATGTCCATGATGGGAGAATTAAACTTCTTTCTGGGATTACAAATCAAACAAAAGAAGAACGGTATATTTATCTCCCAGACGAAATATGTAAAGGAGTTGCTGAAGAAATTCGGAATGGAGAATGCTAAAAGTGTAAAGACTCCAATGAGCTCAACCTGTTCGCTTGATATAGACGAAGACGGGAAAGACATAAATCTAACAAGATATAGAGGGATGATCGGTTCCTTACTATACCTTACTGCAAGTAGACCAGATATTCAGTTCAGTGTTGGAATGTGTGCGAGATATCAGTCAGCTCCAAAGGAGTCGCATGAAGAAGCCGTGAAACGGATACTCAGATATCTTGTAGGAACTCAAAATTTAGGAATCTGGTATCCAAAAAGAGGAACCGAATATTTAATGGGATACTCAGACGCCGATCACGGTGGATATAAAACAGACAGAAAAAGCACCAGTGGACAATGTCAATTCTTCGGAGGATGTCTTGTCTCATGGTCAAGCAAAAAGCAAAACACCGTGGCAATCTCCTCTACTGAATCAGAATATGTAGCCACTGCCTGCTGTTGTGCTCAGATCTTATGGCTAAAACAACAAATACAAGATCTAGGAATCAACTTACGTGAGATTCCAATCTTATGTGATAATACGAGCACGATAAGTCTGTCCAAGAATCCAGTTCATCATGCTCGAACCAAACACATTGATGTTCGACATCACTTTATTCGTGATCATGTTCAAAAGAAAGATGTAAAAGTTGAATTCATCCCCACTGAATATCAGATAGCCGACATCTTCACAAAACCACTAGACCAACAGAAGTTCAGCTACTTCAGAGGAGAATTGGGAATGGTAAATCCCAATGAATTGTAAGAAATTTCATACTATCTCTCAAGATTAAATGTTTAAATTTATTGTTTTGATGATAAAATAACTAACTTAAGCATCGGAGTATGTAGAAATTTGTTTGCAGGAAGCTCTGTTTCGATGAAGAAAAACAGAGGTAAACAGAGTATGAGATTATCGATCAATTGATCGATAATCATGAAGGCAAGTGGGAGATAATTTATCGAACAACTGATCGATAAATTCACTTTGTAAAGAAAGGGAATTGCTCCAACACTACAATTATCGATAACGTGATCGATAAAATAAATATCGATCAGAACATCGATCAAGAGCCTCAAGGTTCCGAGACTCATCCGTCAAATTTGGTAAGCATTGATCGATAAGCTGACCGATAAGCTTAATTATCGAACAAATATTCGATAAATTACATCAGGTACGCATTTCTTTTTACTTACTTTATCGATAATATGTTCGATAAATGCATGATCGATAACGTAATCGATAAAACTGATCTTTGTTCAAGTGTGTTCTTCATAATTATCGAACACGTGATCGATCAAGTGTTGATCGATAACTTAATCGATAATTTCAAGAACTATAACGGTACTGTTCTGAAATCCATCCGTCAGTTTTTCGAACCCTAACTCGAACATTTCCCGTCCCCTGTTCTTCGCAACGGTCGAATATCACCACTATCTTAAATTCTTCCACCGTTACACCGATCGAATCCTTCTCTGCTGCATTCCCAACCTTCACCCACCTCAAACTCACCGATTAATCTGTCAAAAACTCGCTCAGCACCTCCGAAATGGCTCGGGTGAAGCAACCGAACGTGGAAAAGGGAGAAGCAGGAGGAGAAACAGCCTCAATCGAGCGACACACCTGCCTCGGGTACTCGAAAGCGCTACAGACCGAAGGTGAGGGAGGAATCAACGAAGAAGAGAGCTACTCTGAAAATCCGGGAAAGTCGGACCGAAGAACAACCGGCCTCTCTCAGAAAGTCTCCCCGGTCCAAATCAAAGCTACCGATTGTGACTGAGGAATCGGAGACCGAGTCGGATGATGAGGGAGTCTCAGTTCAGAAAGCCGTGGAATCAGCCTTGAATATCTCTGTCCCAAGCAAGAGAAAGAAGAAGAAACAGAGGGCAAGTGAAGGAGTCGCTCGGGAAATCCCTTCTGTAGGTATACCCACTGAATTTTCTGAGTTATTATCTGGCAATCTCGATAATGAAGTTAATATAGCAAAGTATAAGGCCGATTTTGCCAATAGAAAATTCTGTCCTGTGGTATCTGTTGATTTAGAGGGTCTGAGGAAAAATAAACAGATTGAGCTTGATTTAAGTGACCCACTGCAGCATTATTCGAATTGGTTAATTATTGGTGGTGAATACTGTCCCGAAGTGGTTAAAAGATTCTACTGTAATATGGAATCAGTAGAAAAATATGATGATAAAGACAATCTCATAGAAAATTGTCTGAAAGTTACACTGAGAGGCAGAGCTTTTAAAATAACCAGTGCCAAAATAAATGAGCTGCTAGGGACTCAAGATTTTGTGCGAGGTGGTGACATGAATGAAGTAAAGGCTATAGAATCTTAATGCAGAACAGTGATTATCCCGGTGAGCTGAATTTCCCACCTAAGCAGATGTGTGACTTCTATAGGATCATCCATTACATCTATTCTAGGTGTATGGTAAACAAATCCGGTAGCTTCTCACATCTCACTCAGGATGATTATCTTCTACTAGCCCGGATTATTAGTGGGGAAAAGATTAACATTGGGGATCTTATTTACTCTGAGATGAAGGACTTTGTTCTTAACAAGTCCAGATCAACCCCAATTCCCTATCCTCAGCTGGCCACCTATTTCCTTCAGGCACATAACATTGCTCCTTTTGAGCCTGGGGAAATCAAGACTAAGGTTCTTGGTTTTGGCCTCACTCAACTCCACAAAATGAGGATTTCTGTTCCCTTTACACCATCACAGAAAGTATCTCAGAAGGATAAGGGAAAGCAACCTGCTGCTAGTACATCTCGGACCCAGGATGAAGCTGAATCCACTGCTGCCCCATCTCATACCCCTGGTCCATCTTTTATGGAGAGATCCCTCAGGGAAATGTTTCAGGCTGAGCTTCGGGCATTTGAGACCAGAGTCTACTCCACTGCCAGAGACTATGGGGAAGTTTCTGACCGGAAGTTTGATGGCATCTCTAAGATTCTGGATCTTCACCAACAAGCTATGGTGGTTTTGGAAAGAGAAGTCACCGAGAGGTTTAATTCAGTGGACAAGGAACTCCAAGAGCTTAAAGGCTTAGTTACCTCTCTCTGCCAGCACTTCACTCCACCTAGCACAAGCTTCAGCTATGAGGATCTCCTCTTCCATCCTCCCTCTCCACCGCACCCTGAGCCTGCACCTCCTTCCTCTCCTTACCCACTTCTCCTATTTCCACCACTTCTCCTTCTGTTCCATCTACTTCTACTTCTGTCCCTACGACTCTTGCTCTTATCACTGTACCCCAACTGTTCACTCCTTTCATTTTCCATCTATTTCTCCACTTTTTCCTCTTCCTCCTCTCCCTATTTCCTAACCATTCCCTCGGTTCCTACCCCTTCTGATGCTGACAAAAAGGGGGAGAAGAAAACTGATGATATTTCGTAGATTATATGGCTTTATGAGTTGCTTTTGGTTCATGTCATGACTTTATTATCTCTTTGTTATCTCCTTTTATGTATCTGGATAGTGTTTTTATCGATAATATGTTCTTGATATTTATCTGCCCTTTCATGCTTTTGAGAATATGAAACTGGTTGTTGATGTTCTCTCTGATAATGATTTATAAACCTGTGTTTTGTCATCATCAAAAAGGGGGAGAATGTTAGGATTATAGTTTTGATGATAACAAGTCAGAATATCAGGGTTAAGTATTTTGATCGATCAAATCGAGCCAATCAGTTATCGCTAAGGTTTCAGATAAATGATCAAGTGTAAATCGGGTCTATAGTAGTCTTTTTGATCGAAGAACTATTCGATGAATAATTTATCGATAAAGTGATCGATAATCGCTAGCGTAAAAATCACATAAGAGTATGGGAAATTATCGATAAGCTGATCGATAATATCAGGTAAACAATCGAGTTACTGATAAGAGACCCAAATCTGAAGTGATTTATCGATCAAGTTATCGATAAATCAGTCATCAATAACGACTTCGATAAAAGGTAACACTATCTACTTGTTCTGCACATTAGTTCTGTTACAAATTTATCGATCATATTTTCGATCATTTGTTTATCGATTACGTACTCGAACTTTATGCTCTAACTCTCTGAATGCAGGTGATCAAATTCGATAATTATTGATCACAAAATTATCGATCACATGATCGAAAATCAATGTCCTTATCTACTCTTACTCAGTTTTGCTACAGCTAAATTATCGATAACATTATCGATAACTTAACTTGTTTGCTTAAAGAAGTTTTCACATAACGTGATCGATAAAGAGTCTGAGAATTGACATATTCGCATTAAGTTATGGTGAACCAATTTTCGATCAAGTTATCGATCACTGGTTTTTCGATAATATGATCGATCATTCAATCCCCGGAATTCATGTTTCACAAAACGTGATCGATAATCATTCTTTACCTTACAGGTTAAACTTCTTTCTTCACTATTATCGATCACTTGTTCGAATAGTTAATGATCGATCAAACTGTTCGATCATTTCAATAGCCGTGTCTTTCTTTGATTATTTACAAACCATGTTTTATCGATAAATATCCATCATACATTTATCGATAAGATGTTCGATCATCAATGACTGAAGCTTCATTTCAATAACATTTAAATTATCGATAATCTGTTCGATCAATATATGTTCGATCACTTTGTCGATCATGCAATGATTTCCTCTTTCTATGATAATCTTAAAGTCAATGATCCAACACTTGATCGATAATTTTAGTGATCTACTTCGAAAAGTCTTCATTCTGGTTATCGATAACTTGATCTATCATCAAGTAATCGATCACTTTTCGATCAAACTAAACCAGAATGACATTTTGTTCTTCTTACTGATAAATGATTTCGTCACAAATCTTGAATAAAGATTAGCTTTCTTCTGTATTCAAGATTAAAGCACTCACACAAAACTCTCATTGTTCTAAGTTTGAAATATGCAGATTAATGAAAGAGTGCAACGGCTCTTCAACGGGATTACGTAGACTGCGAC